>NC_071256.1:2060600-2185600 GCF_023375685.1 Ictalurus furcatus
ATAAGTTACATTTTGAGCTGAATTTGTGGAAATCGCTTGAAGCGTTCGTCGTGTCGAACTATTTCACTTCCTTTTGTTTGATTTGTTCGTCGCAAACAGCATACCGTGCGTGTCTATGGACTGGGGGAGGAAACCCGATTACGCGGAGGAAACCCTCGCAGCACGGGGAGAGCATGCGAACTCCGCCCACACGCGGGGCCGCAGCGGGACTCGAACCCGCGAGAGTGTGTGTGTGTGTGTACCGGTATATATGTGCATTTGTGCGTGCATGGGAATCAGCCTGAATGGGTGTGTATCTGCGTGTGTGTGTGTGTGTGTGTATTTGCGTGCGTGTGTATAATGAAATCTGAATGGGAAGTGGTCGACACAATAAATCTAAGCCATGTGTGTCCATTTCCTGTTGTTCTCTCACAGGACACTGCTGACCCCATGCGGCTTCAACACACACACAAACACACACACACACACACACACACACACACACACACACACACACACAACAAAAACATAACCGCATATTTCAACCTTGTCCCATGTCAACCCTTTAGACAGACAGACAGACAGACAGACAGGCAGACAGACATCGAACTTCTTTGACTTCGTTCTCAGCTGGAGAGTATATTCATAAGGAGCTATGACGGTTTGTTTCTAGTCTCAGGTTTAGTTGTTTATGTTTATTTCATTAGTATTTTTCAGAGTTTTAAAGATTCATTTGGTTTACTTTGTGGTTTGTTGTGTAGTTTTAGTTGCCTTTGTTGTTTGTGGGGGTTTTTTTGTGCAGGACACCAGGTCTGGTTTAGATAATGATGAGTGACACAACACAAACAAGAGAAAATGTTTTGCAGCTCATTTAGGCAGTAATGAGACAGTAATGAAAAAATAGACGCACACACACACACACACACACACACACACACACTGCATCATGCCCAAGCAATATCACTCGAAGTCTTACTCAGAGACAGTCTGAGAGACTGAGTGTGTGTGTGTGTATAATCGGACTCTTATTGCTGCTTTTGCAGTCTAATGTTCTCTGACAGAGTGCAGTTAGAGTATCACAGTCATCGCCCCTGGCTAGCCAACACACAGACTGCCTCCAGGCTATGGCTCAGGGCCGTGCGCGCGCGAGAGAGAGAGAGCGCAAGAGAGAGAGCGAGAGAGAGAGAGAGTTATTCCGTCATCATTTTAAACGACAGTCAAATCAAATCCCATGGACACACACACACACACCATCTTTAACATCAGCAACACACACACACACACACACACACACACACACTCACTCACTCACTATCTTAAACCTCATTTGATGGGGAACCATCAAATGTCCCCATTAGGTCAACATGATCATTATTTCCTAAAAAGACCTAACACACACACACACACACACACACACACACACACACACACACACACACAGCAGGCAAGTTGAAAATGTTTTCTTATTGATTTATTGATGTACTAATTACGTTGCTCTTTGTTTTTTTTTATTTAATAATTCAAAACTCTCTCTCACACACACACACACACACACACACACAGTTCAGAATTCACTTTTATTGTTGTTATTTTTGTTTTAGTGTGTGTGTGTGTGTGTGTGTGTGCGCGTGCGTGCGTAATTCAAATGTTTAACGGCAGCCAAGCTGTTCTTTTATTCTCCAACTAATGAGCTAATGACCTACTAGACTCAAAGAATTGTATGCGTGCGCGTGTGTGTGCGTGTGTGTGCGTGCGTGTGTGTTATTTGAGCCCGTACCAGCTTGTTCCTTATTGCAAATACAGTACTACTAGTTCTTTTAAAGAAAATAAATAAATAAAAAAGATATACACATTTCACCATTTAGCAAATCTTCAATAAACAAAACAAGAGTCTATCACTTTCTCTCTTTTACACACACACACACACACACACACACACACACAGCAGGCAAGTTGAAAATGTTTTCTTATTGATTTATTGATGTACTAATTACGTTGCTCTTTGTTTTTTTTTATTTAATAATTCAAAACTCTCTCTCTCACACACACACACACACACACACACACACACACACACAGTTCAGAATTCACTTTTATTGTTGTTATTTTTGTTTTAGTGTGTGTGCGTGCGTGCGTAATTCAAATGTTTAACGGCAGCCAAGCTGTTCTTTTATTCTCCAACTAATGAGCTAATGACCTACTAGACTCAAAGAATTGTATGCGTGCGCGTGTGTGTGCGTGTGTGTGCGTGTGTGTTATTTGAGCCCGTACCAGCTTGTTCCTTATTGCAAATACAGTACTACTAGTTCTTTTAAAGAAAATAAATAAATAAAAAAGATATACACATTTCACCATTTAGCAAATCTTCAATAAACAAAACAAGAGTCTATCACTTTCTCTCTTTTACACACACACACACACACACACACACACACACAGCAGGAGCGAGGATGGGGTCTTTTTGGCAGTCAATGACAGATGACGCAGATCATTTGGTTAAGCACCGAATCCCAGCAGGGCTGCGGCTCAGAGAGATTATTCAATTATGAATAAGTGGAATTATGATGAGTGTATGATATTGTGATGAGACAGTGCACTAATGTTTGGCCATGCATGAATATCTGCCTTCCAGGCCTGAGCTTCAGATACGACACCATTGCGAGCAACTTACTGGCAATAAAACAATAAAAACCGGGTTACACATACACACGTATAACGACGCAAACACCTCAAACATTTACACAGAGTTCCAACAGGACGTGTCGACGTGAGCTCCACTTCAACTCCTCGAACAGTTTCAGCCGTTACAACCATTTACAGCTTGAAAGCTTGATCTGGGATCAAGTCTCGTCGTCCGCCTTAAATCAGCTTTTAATATCATACGCACGAACGTAAACGTTCGGAAAGTAAACCCGGTTTACTATAAAGTCGTAACGACATCATCTTATGGGTCAAATTTACACCGGGTCCGACACGGCGAATTGACTCGACGTCATCACGACGTTCGGAAAATTCCGGTTCTTCAGGAGAACGTGGAAAAAAAAAAAACAAACAAAAAAAATTGTAGCTAGCTATGTAGCTTGTGTAGCTATCCCTCACTAGCTAGCGCTCTGTGTGTACAGTAGGTTTCAAAATATAGATATTTCGTATATATGCAAATATTACAAATTTGCCCCAAGGTCAAAATGTATATTTTCTTTAAAAAAAAAAACTTTTCCGTACAAGGGAAACCGTGGCAACTGGCTGCGACCTCAAGATAGACAGCATTTTGCACGAAACAAAGCGATTAGCAGGCTAGCTAGTTAACTCTATAGTAATCTTCATAGCAAGCACCGAATGCTGGATCATATCAGTGATGAAATATTTAGCTAACTATACTGTATGAAATATATCCTTAAATAAGTAGGTTTGTCATATTTTTTTTTTTTTAAGGCTGATACGATGCAACACAGGATCGTTACGCTAGCTAGCGATACGTCGTGATACAAAACACTAACGCTGAGCACATGGTAGCAGCTCGGGTCACGGATCTGACCGAATACTAAGCAAAAATGTACCAGCAGCCGGAAATTTCCTCATGGAAGCGCAGATTTGTTTCGTTTCTGTTTTTCTAACAAGCTAGTCCGCGCTGTAGCTACGTCACACGCTCACCCCGGATATCAATCCCTTGCTAATGAAAACCCCGCCTCAAAGTTGCTATGAATAAACACTTAACGTTTTGAAGATCCGTGAAGAGACTGGGCTAAACGTGGAGCAGACGCAAAATATACAGGCATATGGAGGCGCAGACAGACCAAACACACACACGCACGCACGTACACACGCATACACACGCACGCGTGTCTGCTTAGAGGCAGCTGGGCTATAACTGGGCTAAGCGTGAAATCTTTTACTCCCACAATACAATGGGGCAGTTGTGTGGTGTATGCTGGGAGGTGGTCTCCATGACAATGGGCGCTGAGTGGCAGCAGCTGCACGTGGTTGAGCCGGACTTTTACACAAACGCACACGTACACACTACACCACAGGGTGTCTAAGCAGCTGCTGCTAAACTGTGTGTGTGTTTGTGTGTGTGTGTGTGTGTGTGTGTTTGCTGTGCCAGAGGGCCTTAAATTCAAATAAAGAGAGAGCTAATCTATAATCAATAATCAGCAATTATCAGCTCACGTTAGCTCTGTCCTGTGGCAGGTGTGTGTGTGTGTGTGTGTGTGTGTGTGGCGTTTCAATCTCATATACCCAAGGCATAAGGCTGATGTTAATAATATTAGCAGGATCTTTGTATCCAACATGCCACCGCTAACTCGTGTGCTAAATGTAACTCGTGTTTATGTCGTGCAGTCGAGTTTCTATCGATCTTAACAGACATCACAATTTAAAAAAAAATAAAAATCTAAAGCCAAAGGGCAAAGGTCAGTGTCTGTGTTAGCATGTTAGCTTGCTGTAGGCGTCGAGGTTGCGGTTGCCCTTTCACGTTTGGACCTTAATTAAAGTATTATTTAGTGTGAATGACTGTGTGAATTCTGAGCAGGTTTATTGGTATCACCCACTCGGTTAAACATGCTGAATCATGTGGCCCCCCACACACACACAGTTACTTATACCACTCACACGAAGGTCACATGGTATCCCGCGTCCATCAACTTGGATTATAAATATATATAATCCAAGCTGACTACTTTGCTATTTGAAGAGATGTAGTGAGTACTACATACTTAGTGGTAGTACTATTAAGTAGGCTACCAAGTAGTGGCAGTAAGTAGTAGTAAATAGTGGTAGTATTAAGTAGTGGTAGTATTAAGTACCAAGTAGTGGCAGTAAGTAGTAGTAAATAGTGGTAGTATTAAGTAGTGGCAGTAAGTAGTAGTAAATAGTGGTAGTATTAAGTAGTGGCAGTAAGTAGTAGTAAATAGTGGTAGTAGTAAGTAGTGGCAGTAAGTAGTAGTAAATAGTGGTAGTAGTAAGTAGTGGCAGTAAGTAGTAGTAAATAGTGGTAGTAGTAAGTAGTGGCAGTAAGTAGTAGTAAATAGTGGTAGTATTAAGTAGTGGCAGTAAGTAGTAGTAAATAGTGGTAGTATTAAGTAGTGGCAGTAAGTAGTAGTAAATAGTGGTAGTATTAAGTAGTGGCAGTAAGTAGTAGTAAATAGTGGTAGTATTAAGTAGTGGCAGTAAGTAGTAGTAAATAGTGGTAGTATTAAGTAGTGGCAGTAAGTAGTAGTAAATAGTGGTAGTAGTAAGTAGTGGCAGTAAGTAGTAGTAAATAGTGGTAGTATTAAGTAGTGGCAGTAAGTAGTAGTAAATAGTGGTAGTAGTAAGTAGTGGCAGTAAGTAGTAGTAAATAGTGGTAGTATTAAGTAGTGGCAGTAAGTAGTAGTAAATAGTGGTAGTAGTAAGTAGTGGCAGTAAGTAGTAGTAAATAGTGGTAGTAGTAAGTAGTGGCAGTAAGTAGTAGTAAATAGTGGTAGTATTAAGTAGTGGCAGTAAGTAGTAGTAAATAGTGGTAGTATTAAGTAGTGGCAGTAAGTAGTAGTAAATAGTGGTAGTAGTAAGTAGTGGCAGTAAGTAGTAGTAAATAGTGGTAGTAGTAAGTAGTGGCAGTAAGTAGTAGTAAATAGTGGTAGTAGTAAGTAGTGGCAGTAAGTAGTAGTAAATAGTGGTAGTAGTAAGTAGTGGCAGTAAGTAGTAGTAAATAGTGGTAGTAGTAAGTAGTGGCAGTAAGTAGTAGTAAATAGTGGTAGTAGTAAGCAGTGGCAGTAAGTAGTAGTAAATAGTGGTAGTAGTAAGTAGTATCACGTAGTAAGTAGTAGCAGCAAGTCGTAAACAGTAGTAAGTAGTAGTAATACGTAGTAAATAGTGGTTAATTAGTAGCAGTAAGTAGAATTAGTAAGTATTACAAAGTAGCAGTAGTAAATTGTAGTACTAAATAGTAGTAGCATTAAGTAATAAGTAACAGTAAATGGCAGTAGTAAGCAGTTGCAGGTTAGTAGTAGTAGTAGTAGTATTAAACTGAAGTACTATTCAGTACTAAGTAGTAACAGCGGTCAGGAGTAGTAGTAAGTAGTAGTCGTCCAAGTAGTACCAAGTTGTAGGTAGTATTAAGTAGTAATAGTATTAGCACGTTGTAAATAATACTAATAAATAGTGTTAGTAGTAAGTAGTAGCAAGTTGTAAGTAGTATTTAATAGAAGGTTGTAAATAGTCCTAGTAAGAAGAATTAGTAAGTAGTATGCAGTAGTAGTAGTATTTGTAGGAAGTAGTAGCATGTTGTAAATAGTATTAAGTAGTAGTAGTAATTACTAGCAGTAATAATTAAGTATTAAGTAATACAAGTAGTAGCATTAATTAGTAAGTAATAATAGTAAGGGGTGCTACACACACAGGTTTTGTGAGGACCTTCTGATATCGCTGATATAATTATTAACGTAGCCAATTTATGCAACGCCTACATTTTAATCCTAAACCTAACTGTATCCTTGGTAACTATAATTTATTTCAAGTAAAAGCTGCATGTTTTTTTGTTGTTGTAAAAACTATTTGATTTTGTAAGGACCTCGTAACTGAAGACATTTCACACAAACTTCTCATTATGAGGACTTTTTGTTCCTCATGAAGGCCTAAAACCAGACACATTCCAGTGCAACTAGTGAAGGAAAACTAGCAGGAGTGAATGAAAATGATTTGTTTTGTCAGGTCTGAGAGCCTGTATGTGTGTGTGTGTGTGTGTGTGTGTGTGTGTGTGTGTGTGTGTGTGTGTGTGTGTAGGTCTTCATGTCTATGACCTTCCAATCAGACAGGGCAACACCGTGGATTTGTTCCAATTCATATTTAATAATCAGCTCACGCTCTCACGCTCGGAACACTGTTATTATAACTAACACAGACACACACACACACACACACACACACACACACACACACACACACACACACACAGGCCACGGCTTCTGTTTTTACTGATGCTTATCAGCGCTTAATATTAGCAGCGGAAATGTACTTTTTAAACTGTGTGTGTGTGGAAATACTGTTTCATGGAAGTAAGTAGACTTTTGAGATTTGTTCCCATAATAATTGCGTTGAGTGCTCCTTGTTTGTCTAGCAGTGAGTGAATGTGTGTGTGTGTGTGTTTTCCTGTCAGTCTGTTACTCTGATGGTCATGTGACCGTGTATCCCGCAAGGCCGTGTGTGGGTGGCTGAAGGGGTGGGTCTATGCATGTTGCCCTCGGTTACAGCTGTCCACCTGCCAATCACATGTCAGCGCTTAACTTAGAGTGTGTGTGTGTGTGTGTGTGTGCGTGCGTGTGTGTGTGTGTCTCAGCACTGTGTGACAGAATAATTATGATGCTGGCTGCAGGCCATCGCAGGCCCATAACGGACATTTATCGATCGTTTGGCGGAGGGAATTTATCAATGTCCAGACTCCATCTCACACACACACACACACACACACACACACACACACACACACACACACACACACAGAGTTAACATTGTCTGACCCTTCTAACAGGAGATGGATGGGGGCTGGAATAAGACTTTATTAGAAAGCATGACTTTTCTGAAGTTCTGACTGAACTGACAGTTTGCGCGCACGCGTGTGTGTGTGTGTGTGTGTGTGTGTGTGTGTGTGTGTCCAAGAAACCTCAGAAAGCCCTTTCCCATGTCTGTCCACTACACTAATCAGCTGTCAATCTACCGTCATCTCAGAAGTCTTTTCTGATATCTGAGCAGGAGTCTGGGAGCCTAAACAGCAACACACACACACACACACACACACACACACACACACAGTTTAGAATTTTCACATGTATGTACTGTTTCAAATCCAGTTGAAATGACCTTTGTGGGGGTTTTTTTTTTGTCGTCGTTTAGTGAACAGGAGACATTTATATAACATGTACGGAAGGAGTCTCCAGTGTCTCCGTCATTTTCCCGACATCTTCAGGACAGACGCGTTTACGCTTTCGCGATTTCTCCGCAACACAAGCTGGAACAGACTTGCCTCACGGACATTCCATGACACTAAATACAACTCGAACACAAAAGGTACGACGTTATCGTCCTTTAATAAATATTAACCGTAACCGTCGCCCAGCAGCTGCAGTACAAGAGGAATAAAACGCTCGGGGACATGCGGTTATAGGAAAATAATCAACTTCGGCGTGCCAGCAGGAACTCCGCCACGTCGCTCATTATTTTATGACACGTACTGTCGACTTAGCGCTGCTCGTTAGTGTATGATGTCATCAGGCTGAGACAGGAAAATAAACAACGCTCGCTCAAAATTATTCGACCCTGGCAAAAACTCGGTAAACGCCTACGGGCCTCGAGACCACCCACAGGACAAATCTCAAAAGGAACGCACACACACACACACACACACACATTTAGATTCGGGCATGGAAATTCAATACAGGGAGAAAACTGTAAAGAGCGCACACACACACACACACACACACACACAAACGGAGTTAAAAAAATTATACATTCATATAAATAGGAGTAAAAATAAAACCTTATGAGAAACGTGTGATTTGTTTGCAAACCTGTGTGCAAGTTTATCTGGTGCACACACACACACACACACACACACACACACACACACACACACACACACACACAGCTCTGTGTTACTTGTCAGGCCCATAAACTCCCTGGTGATTCATTTTTATTTAAATAATGTATATCAGTTTGGTTTAGCTGAATCTTTAAATAACCGAGCAGAACACAGACTCGCTCCGTTGCCTAAATGACTCTGCGCTCATCTTCCATTCCCTTAATGAGGCCAGAGGTAATTAGAGCAAGTTTTAATCGCGCTTTAACATGATTACTTCTTGATAGTCGAAGATGTGTGCGTGTGTGTGTCTCTGTGAGCGTGTGCCAGTTACATTATGCACAAAATCCATAAATGGAACTGCATACACATCTGCACGAGGTTAATATTTAGGATATTAGTGTACAGGCCTTACGGCAGAACTCTCCGAGTTCACAAAGGACTGAAGTTCGGTATCTTTCCTTCTTGCTTTAGCTGGTTAGACGTTGAGGTTGAAGGAGAACGTGAAGCACAATGGAGTATGCGAGAGAGGGGAAACCCCCCCCAAAAAAACATGCTTTTTCCTCTACAGAACGTTTTGCGGAGGCGGTTGCAGTAAAATTTCAGGCTCCGTCGTATGAAAACGTGGAAATCCCTCGTCCGTTTTATACTCGCCGCGCACTCGTTCACTTTTCGGTCCGTCCTGGGTTCCACGAACCTGCGATCGCGTGAAGAAATGAATTCAGAAATCAAGGAAACGGCGTAATATTCGGAGGAGCTCACAATTTTTCAAAAATGACGGCGGATTTTTCGCAGGTCCGGGCCGAGATGCGTCACGATTACGTCGTCACGTTCAGTCCAAACCCCGTTCGAGTCACGTGCGTGTGGCGTGAGTACAGCTAAAAAGGTCTCAAACCTCACTGCGAAAGATTTCGCACGATTGTAAATTTCACCAATACGAGTAGTTTTCCACAAAAAAAAGAAAAAAAAAAAAGCACGTAAAACTCTGCAAGTTGCATCGCAATTTAAAAAAAAAAAAAAAAAAAAAAAGCCGCAGCAAAATCGAGCATTTTTGCTCACAACAATAAACAAAAACAAACCAAAAAATACAGACTGACTATAGACTTCTGACGATTTTTCCACCAGCCGGACTCGTAATGCTGCATGGATTCATGGAAAGAGACGCTCTACCGTCTTATTAAAAGTGTATTACAGTTTATCTGCCCTAATAACATTAACACTCATCACAAAACAGCAGCCAAACTGAAGAAAAAATAAAACAAAAACATACCTAGCTAGAACTAGCTAGTTCACGAACGTCAGCTTTATTTGTAGCCTATTAATTAGCCGGTGAATGCGACCTCACAAACTAGTCCAGCATGAAGTTCATTTTTACACTACGCCAGGTTTGTTTTGGTTTCACAAAAACGGTAGAGAGTTACAAAACAGTGACGGAATAAAACCCGTTAGCGGATCCGATAAACCTCAGGTTGATTTGATTCAGTAAACTGGTGTTGGAGAGAGAGGATAATCAGGTCTGTAGGCTACATCAGACGCATGGATCGCGTAGGAATTACCCTGAAAAAAAAAAAAAAAAGAGATCCTTATATATATGAAAAAATCATCTCAATATCATGTGTGATTGGAAGAGTTTTGTGAGGAATATGTGGAAAAATGTGAGGAAAAAAAACCCCCCACACATGCGATGTTATGCTTTGTCATTGTGTCGACGTAAGAATGTATAGGGTTAAGAATTACACGGAGAAAGAAAGAAAATGGGTGAGAAAGATGGAATGAGAGAGTGAAAGAATTTCCCTTTCAGTGTGTTATGTCTTTAAAGAATAATAATATGAACTCAAACAGCAGACTCTGTAAGAATGAGTAAACAGTGTACCGACACTGAGCTGAAAAGTGACTTTACATGGGGTAGTGCTGAGGAGTCGTGCTGTGCGTTCGAGCACAAGCTTACTGTTAGCAAAACTGCATGTTTTAGTGGTTCCTGTTCACACCGAGAAGAACCGAGCTCATCAGCTCATTAATGAGGTCTTGATGAGGTGAAAATGGAGTGTGTGTGAGAGTGAGCGAGAAAGTGAGAGAGAGACTGAACCTGGCTAATTACGAGGCGAGATGTAAGACAACACTGACATCTAGTGGTGAGATACTGAGAGGCCACAATGCTCACTGCTTTCAGGAAGTAGTGGGTTGAAATGAGTACTTATCCACCCATCAGTATATCCATCCATCCACTCCATCCACCAATATATGGTGGATCCATCCATCCACCAATATACCCATCCATCCATCCACCAATATACCCATCCATCCATCCACCAATATACCCATCCATCCATCCACCAATATATTCATCCAGTCATCAATCCATCCACAAATATACCCATGCATCCATCTACCAATATATCCATCCAACCATCATTTGATCAACCAAAATATCCATCCACCCATCAGTCCATCCACCAATCAATCCAACCATCCACCCACCAATATCCATCCAATCATCCATACATCAATCCATCCACCAATATACCCATCCATTCATGAATCCATCCACCAATCAATCCAACCATCCATCCACCAATATCCTCCAATCATCCATACATCAATCCATCCACCAATATACCCATCCATTCATGAATCCATCCACCAATCAATCCAACCATCCATCCACCAATATCCATCCAATCATCCATACATCAATTCATCCACCAATATACCCATCCATTCATGAATCCATCCACCAATCAATCCAACCATCCATCCACCAATATCCATCCAATCATCCATACATCAATCCATCCACCAATATACCCATCCATTCATGAATCCATCCACCAATCAATCCAACCATCCATCCACCAATATCAATCCAATCATCCATACATCAATCCATCCACCAATATACCCATCCATTCATGAATCCATCCACCAATCAATCCATCCATCCAGCAATATATCCATCTAGTCATCCATCCACTCACCAAAATCCATCCATCCATCCATCCACCAATATCCATCCATCCACCAATATATCCAACCATCAATCCATCCAGCAATATCCATCTAGTCATCCATCCATCCACCAATATATCCATAGTCATGCATCCATCCATCAATCCATCAACTTATATGTCCATCCATTCATCTATACATCCATCCATCCATCCATCCACCAATACACACATGCATTCATGCACATTAAAATAAATAAATAGACCTGTAAACAGGAAGTCAAATAATTAGCTAAAGTGATTGCATCCATCCATCAAGCCCTGTCTATTCACCCATCCATCTATATACTGTATATAGGAAGTAGTAGATTGCATTTCATCCATCCATTTGATTAAATATACAAAACTGCAAACAGGAAGTGATTGAAGTGATTGTGTCCATGTTTACATCCACCCATTCATTCATCCATCCATCCATCCATCCATCCACCCACTAATATATCCAACCATTCACGCATTTATTTAAATAAACATATGGAACTGCAAACATGAAGTTAAATAGTTGACCTAACATAACTGCATCCCTTCTGCCATCCACCAGTCCACATATTCATCACGCTCCATGTCGACCCGTCTACATATTTATACATCTATATCCATCCTCATCATTGACAGACATCCACACATCCATCCATTTATATATTTGAATAGTTATGTAACTATTTACCCACCCATCCACACACCCATCCATCCACCCACACACCCATCCATCCACCCACACACCCATCCATCCACCCACACACACACCCACCCATCCATCCACACACCCATCCATCCACCCACACACCCATCCACCCATCCACACACCCACCTATAGATCAAGAAACCTTAGAAGTCCTTAAATCTCAGTCTCCTCCCTACCTAGGCAGCCTACTTCTGAATGGAACGCAGGAGGAGTTTCGATATCTTGTCCAGTTGTGTTGAAGATTGTGACTGTATAATTATTGGAAGTGTGTACACTGTTAAATGTGTGTGAGAATCATTCCGAGGTGTGTGTGTGTGCGCATGTGTCAGGAAAGAGCAGCTGAATTTCAGAGACAGCATGACACAGTCTTTCTTAGGTATGTGTGTGTGTGACAGAGAGAAGGAAAAAGTGTGTGATTTTCAGGTGTAGCCTCAGATACAACACACACACACACACACACACTTTCCCACTGTTGCCCTCCTCAGATCCTGCAGCCCTCAGGCCCGTCCTGCTAAAGAGAAGTAATTTAGCTTATCTTATCCCTTAGACCTCCCAGCTGCCTTTTGATTCGCCCTCCTCCCTTCCCCTAGCTCGCGCGCTCCTCATTTAGCCCAACAAAGATCGTCCTCAGAGATTGACCTTGGTTTCGCCTGCGGCCTCGGGCCCTCGCGCCACTAACTAGATAACACACTTTATCAGCGAGAGGGAAATCATTGGGCGAGCGCAGTGCTGATAGTAGCATCAATCCAGGCCTGACACAGCTCGGGTCAACCATTTATCTCCCATGATGCCCTGGGGCCACACGCACGCCATCTTGCTTGGCTACATCCCTTTTTTTTTTTAATAACCTTGGCCATGTTACTTTTTTCTCAATGCGCTTTCCTCTCTAATCTGCTATAAAGCCGTGTGTGTGTGTGTGTGTGTGTTCTGAACAGAAGTAACAAAGGTGAAGTGATTTAGCGAGATCACTTTGGCCTTTGTGTCTCTGGCAGGTTGGGAAAACATACAGGTACACAAACATGCCCAAACACACACACACACACACACACACACACACACACACACACACGTGTATACAAATCAATTTCTGTGATACATGTTCATTCTTACATCAACAAATTGTAAATGTAGAAAATATTTTCAATGCTATGAAAGATCTTTTCTTGTATATGCTTGTGTATCAGATCGCTTGCTTAGTGTGTGTGTGTGTGTGTGTGTTTGTTCATTTCCCCAGTAGAGTCTCTTCCTGTCTTTAGCCACCTGTCTGGATTGAGAGAGTTGTGGGCAGGGCTTAGGTCATGTGACTGATCATGCCGCCTACATGCTTCCCTTCCTTATTCCAATTATTCCCCGTCAGTACTTCTGTTTAAGACTTTTCTCGGCATGTTATCATTTGCATAACTTAGTTTTGAAAAGTTCCGAAGACGTTAAAGACAACCCAGTATTATATTAATTATTAGTAAAGTCTACACTTTAAGAAGCAGCAAAAAATATACCTCAGAAAAACAGGGAGCATATCTAGTTATGTTCTTCATTCCAGGCCTCTGTTGACATTTTTCTGGTCCGGACACATATCTAAAAACAACAACAACAACAACAACAACAACAAGAAGAAAAGAAAAATTAGCCATCCACTTTTGAATCCATATATGGAAAATGAAAGTGGCGTTGAGTGGGTGTGGCTTTAAAACCATAGATGGAGAACGAACTATTCAAGCTGAAAATGAGCTTACGGGATTTTGGAGGATTTTATTTTTATTTTTTTTAGTAAATAATGATGTATCATGTACACAATGGTCCTTTTACCTCAAACATAGTGTGATCAGCGTGGATGTGTTCGGCATCTGAAGTTTGTTTCGTGAACGAGGCTAACATAGCTAACGTATAATGAAACAAAGGGGGAAAAAAAACCTTCAAGTCTAGTTGTCCAAGATGAACGTCTGCGTAACACTGCGGCGTTCAGCAACACGCTGTTTATAGATGATGTGATATTTACATTTATGGCATTTGGCAGATGACCTTATCCAGAGCGACTTAATTTTTTAGCAGTTGAGGGTTAAGGGCCTTGCTCAAGGGCCCAGCAGTGACAGCTTGGCATGCTGGGATTTGAACTCACGACCGTCCGATCAAGAGTCCAACGTCTTATGCCACGGTCATCCGTGGCCAGGAGCCAAGAGAGTAAAACTGGCCGTGCTCTCAGGGTGGAAAGGATGGCATGCTGTCTCTTCCCTGTCAATCACAGTGACACTAACCAATCATGTGTGAGCGAAAGAGGGTTTATAGCGCTTTCCTCCAAGGAAGTTACTCGGCCCTGCGATGCAGCAGGAGCAGCAGTGTGAAAAGATGCGTTTGGGTGCTTTCTCGTGTCTCGAAGGACGCACATGGTAGCGTGGCCAAGGTTGGCCATCATTGAATATGCCGTGGCTCATGGCTTACCCCTAATTGTAGAAAGACTCCGCAGTTCATTATAGCCTCACAGCTCCAGTGTGAAATTAAAGAAACAGAAGTCAGACACTAAACATGTTTCATCTGATCGATTACCATTTGCGTAAATGTGATTTTTTTTCCTACCCCCCCCCTCCCCGAGAGTTTCCTTTAATAACAGATCTATCGCAGTAATAAAAAAAATATTTAAAAAAAAATCAGTGTAACAGTTATACACTATAAATTATAATCACCTTTCGGTGCCATTTCCATATTCTGACACCTCATTGACCGGGAGGAATAATAACCACCGGGGTGTGTTTGTCTCTGCACATGTGTATCGCTCGTTTTGATTGGCTGGTGAGATAACAGACACTCCATCATGGGCAGACGTTGCTATAGAGATGCTCTCGGAGTGGCGAAGGATGAATGCTGTAGGGAAAAGACAGAGAGAGAGAGAGAGAGAGAGAGAGAGAGAAAGAGAGAGAGAGAAGAGAAGAGAGAGATGAGGTTAAATGGTGTCTCATCAATCTTAATGAAATGCAATTATTTCTGGCCGTATTAATCATCTCTGTGCGTTTGCTGCCGGCCAGTGCACCTCCTCATCCGTCACTCTCTCCATCTCTCACTCTCTTTCTTTCTCTCTGATTCGGTTTTTGCTGCAGTTGTTTGTTTTACCCAGGGTCGTTTTTCTGTTGCTCCTGTCCCATCATGCCCCTGTCTCTTCATTTGCTGTGCCACTTTGAGATGAGTGTGTGTGTGTGCCTTTAGTAACACCGTGAGCATGGCCGTGGGTTGTGCAATTGATGGGCACCGTAACTGATTCAAACATTATCACGTTAAAAGCCAATCAATCAATTAACTCTTTGTTTATTTTCCGTGTTGTTGCCTTCGCTATCGTGTTATCTGATTAATACGCTTCTGAATATTCATAAGGATCCTGGATGACTAAATGAAATTCATTTCCATGCCTTGTTGTTTACACGTGTTACTGTTCAGTTTTGGGGGGAAATCAACCTACAACCCTTGAGACGTGAATACATGAGACTTGTAGGCTATTGCAAGGCCAATCTGGCCTGACTCATATTGGCCACGTGAAAATGATGAATAAAAAAATACATCACTGGTCTACTTTTGGACAGACCTGCTTTTCCTTAATTAGGTACGTAAATAGAGAGTGAGAGATTTTGGTTTTGATTTATATTTAAGGAAATATCCAGTGTAAACAACTTGTCCCTTCAAAGACTTTGTGCATAAATTAAGTCCTGCACACTTACCAAAATGAATAAAGTTGTTGTTGTTGTTGTTGTTGTTGTTGTTAAACCCACCATTCATGTATCCACATCAACTGGTGTTTTCTCTTCCACAGCCCTGGTCCTGGAGAACCCCCTGTCCTGCACAGTTTAGTGTTCTTCCTCCTCCTCTACTACACACACTTTACCTCAGGAAGAGCTGTTAATTAGCAGATTAGTTGAATCAGGTGTGTTTGGAGTAAATAAAACACGACAATTGAGGAATAACAAAAGAGATACTGCCACCTGGTGGACAATCTGTGTTATTACAGTGCTTTAAGACGCTACACACACTGATATTAATATGTTTTTGAACACGTTTAAATGTTAAAATGGATATTTAAACAAAATTCCTATCAAATCCATACATAGATTTTTCTATTTAAGGACTACTGGGGCTAAATGAGTGCTAAAGGCAAATGAACTTGAGTGATCCAGTTAATCCAGTTAGATGTAGTCCCCTCCCCCAATAAAATAAAAGGTCATAAATATCTCTCTTTATATATATATATATATATATATATATATATATATATATATATATATTTGATAATTATAGTTTCTAGAGAATTCTAGATTATTTATCTTGAAACATTTTAAACAGGTTTAACCAATATGATAATACAGTGCGTTCAACTTTTATGAAAGATTCTTTTACATAATGCTGTATTTTGTTTTTCTTTAGACATAATGTGAATATTTTTAGTTATCTTGACTTAATAAATAAATAAATAAATTATATATGACTTAAAAAGTCACTTTTTTTTTTTAAACACCCCCCCCTTACTTCCGGCTCACGAGGAACCTTTAGGCGTTCATTTAGCGTTATAGCAAATAATTGTGTTTACAGTGTAATTTTAGTCGTACGGTGTCTTTTCTTAACAACTAAATGACATATCTGAGGAAAATGTTAATATTCTCGACATTTTTGCGCCGTAACTTTGCCTTTACATTGCCCGTATAAAGCACTTTACCCGTATAAAAGACCTAGCTATGTCGTTAGCCCAGCTAGCTCCTAGCTAAGGCGTCATGACCACGGTTGCCTAGCAACAGTCTTCTAACAGTTTTGTGTGTTCACTTCCCCACGTTAAATTAAAGCACTGCCTCAGGTTAAATTATATAAAGGTTATATGATAAAATTATATTTTCTAACACCGATATTATTGTAATATTGTTTAACCATGTTCTGAAAGAAGAAGAAGCAAAAAAAAAAACCCATCAGGACTAGTGTGTTTATATGCAAAATAATAATACAATAATGCAATAATGATCTGATTTCAGCATGTAAACAGCTGTTATGGTACTATGATGAGATCTAAATGAATGCCACCTTTTACCTTGTGTTAAATAAAAAGATAAACCTTTTATAGTATTATTTTATAATCAAATCCTTCTATTGTGGGTTAGCGGCCGGTTACAGTGACTACAGAAGTGTAGCTTGTATTCATAAAGAAAATGAGCTATTTAGTGACTTATGTAGGCCACCAGGTTTCTCGTTATTGCATTAGTTAGTACTTGTTAACCTGAGATAATTTTGTACACAAATGTTACCCTGCTGGGAAGGGACGGACAAAAAATTGGATTAGAATCACAATCTCGATTCATTTCTTAATACATTTTGATTCAAGAAGGGCATCCGTTTTATAGTGGCACTATTCCCTCTTATTCACTGAGACCAGTATACATCGACGTTGTACCTCTGAAGCATGACGTTCCTGCTGAAAAAAAGCAATCGAAACCCTCATAAAATTTGTAATGGTTTTAACGTTTTTTGTATTGGTTTTAATGAAAACTGTAATGGTCCCTGTAGGCTTCTACTGGTAATTTGTTCCCTTCTATTGGTGGCATGTTATCTAGTATCTAGTGGATACCATTAAGGACCTACGTCCTTAATATGTCCTAATATGTAATGGAAACCATTTAATAATGGTTTTAATGGTTAACAGCTGATGGTTTGCAGTGGTATTTGTAGTAGTAACCATTAGAATTTCTGTGATGGTGTCTATAGTAGAAGAAGAAGAAAAAAAGGAATAAACAACATGTGAACGTTGTTTTCACCCAAATTACCAAACAAAATAACAACTAAATGTATGGAATAAAAAACGAATGTCGTGAGGGGGTCATTTAGAAGAACATCCACTAGGAAAATGGAGCTACCATACACTAGAAGAATTGAATAAACATACACGTTTATTCCTTACAAATTTGCTCAGAGTCATGAGTGAGAATTGTGATTTTTTTAGCAGTCCAACTGGAGACCCTGTTAATCATCGACAACTCAATACACGATCTATTCATGTTGATATAGCAGGTTTTAATTTCAGTCCATTCCTTTCAAAAGTAATACAATTAAACATCAGTCAAAAATCCAAAGATTCACCGACCAAATAATGAGGATACAATGAGTGATATGCATTTCAAATCATAGCAAAAAAAAAAAAAATAATAATAATAATAAAAAAGACAAATCAGTGCTTCAGGAACAGGAACACAAGTTGAAGCCTACAGTGAATATGTTACAATCTGAGCACTGAGAAGGCATACGAGTTCAGCGAACACTGACTTCATTAGGGCTAATATGATGTACTGCCTGAATACATTTTCATCTAGGTCCAAATTATTTCAGAATTGCTAGTTTCTTCAGATCAGTCAATATCAAAAAGAACATTATCTCCCTCATTAGCCCAAGTTTCATGCTTACTTTTATGAAGCAGAAGGCGTACAAGAATACTTTTACTTTTAAAATCCCTCAAGGCTTTTAACGCAGCAGCCGACACGGCTATTGGAGGTTTTAACGCAGAAAAAAAAAACCCTTTATATTAAAAAACAAAACAGACTGTGGTTAATGTTCAAGTGTTAGTATAAGTTTAAAGGAAGCGTTTTACCAAACAGGAAATGTTTTCTTATCAGCTAACACACCACTGATGACCAATAACATGTAAAGGAAGCTTATAGCTTACCAGCTTCCAGTTTAGCATTGTACAAAGTGCACGTTTCATACACTCTGATGCCTGTGTGTTGATCTAGGCATGTACAATTGGTAGTTACAATCTTCACTTAGTCATGAAAAAATAAAAAATGAAAAACATCAGCCAACATGCACGTCTTGGCAGGTCGACTACATTTGGTGTTAAGGGGAACACCATGTACGTATACATTTTTGTCAAGCTGTTCCTGCAATAGAACTGAGATTATAACCGGTATACAAAACAATATCATTTTCAGGTCACAACATTATGATCATTCGTGCTGCGTTTCCGTAAAAAAAATTCCGATTTTCAGCGCTGTACGGACAACATGTTACGATTCCATGAATTTATTTGAACGTAAACCCAGAAACAAAACTACTTGGCTTGACGTTTACTCTAACGATTAAAAATGAACATTCTGTAAGTTGTATTGCAGACCTAAGTTGTTTAAAAAAAAACAAAAAAAAAAAAAACAAAGAGAATATTTTGTTGATAAAAGGAGGTCTGAAAATTGAAATCATTTATTTATTGCATTCATTCTCTTCTATCCAACAATAAACTGATGAAACCAGATTTAAACACGTCGGTAGTTGCATTTCAGCTCCTCAACATGAAAAATGAAAAACCCACTGGAAATCAACGTTACAGGAATGTAGATGGCCTTTTGGTACAGCGCTACACGTTTATAGACATGCGCCGCTAATCGATTAAACAATACACTTTTATTATTATTGAAATATCGTTAATGTCACGGATCGCTTAAAATATCACCAGGTTCCATACATTTCATCAGGGTGTCAGTTGACCTGCTTGGTTTGTCTATCTAAATAGTCAACTGTGTGACAAAAAAAAAAAAAAAAAAAACAACAGATAAATGTATAAATAATATAGTAATAATATTGTAAATCATGATAAAAGAGTTTGTAATTAGCATGATTTATACATCGTAAACATGCCTACCCATTTATTTTTAGGTATTAATGCGATGAAAAAAACAAAACCGTTTACGACAAACGAGGGACGCCAACTAAAGGCCGTTTCCCAGAATTCCCAGGAACTGTTTTTTTTTTTGTTTTGTTTTTTTTAAAGGCAGCTTTAAAATAACGATACAACTTCATTCATGGCAATGAGAACAGGCACTCCAGTGACAAACATAAAATCAATTCTGTACTTACTGGCACTTCCTATAAGACTGAGTTAGTTTCTCTACCTTCAGTGTCGATTTATACCTTCATACTCGAAGAAAAACGGTTAAATCAGAGAATTTTTTTAATCAAAATTCTAACTCGCGTGGAGTAAAACACATGGCGGCCGATCAGTGTTCATACACTTCGACTAAAGAGTTAAGCTGGACAAACACTACAGGACTGTTAGCCTGATTTCATAGCGTCCTAGCAAATGATCAAAACCCTTTGAGGTAAAAATATCTGATTCTGTCAGAAGTTAAAGCAAAACGTTCGTGTATAAACCCGACGCACATTCGTATCGCCTCCAGCTATATCCGCGGACGCGACAGTGAAGAAGGAGTGTCGCTAGTCAAGATATTAGCTTGCTAGGTTTCATGACTTTTCAAATAAAAAGTTTGTCGTCACATGAACAATTGAATCAAAACAACTAGCGCTGATAAACACGGATATGTTTCATTCTCTTAATCGATGCTTTTTTTTGGTTAGCTATTAGCTGTAATTAGCAGTAGAGGTGATCTCAGACGTGGATGTAGTTAAGCTACGTTCGTGTAGTTCGTAGCGTTTTAGCGAACCTAGCTTTAGCTAGCCGCGTTAAACTAAAAGTTTACAAACCCGAGAAAACATCGTGGTTCCTTCTGCTGTGATTAGCGAAATATTTCCTGTAAATTAACCCGTTCCTGTTCTCCTCCAGCCAAGGCGAAACGGTACATCTCATTCACAGAATGTCAGTTCGTCCATGATTACACGACTAAGTCTTGGTTTATTTTTCAGAATTTTGCGACATTCGAATTTGAATTTGAATAGCTACATTTGAAACGCAGCGTGAATTTTATTCTAAAAAATCCCTCTTGGCACACGTAGCAACGCGAGACGTTAGCGTATCGCGATATCGGCGCTACGCCCAGCTCCATTTCTGTTTTGTGTTAAAACTGTGCTGATTTCGTACACATATACAATATGCTTTTCTTACAAAACTCGTTGTTTTTTTTTTTTTCCGCGTGTAGTGTATGTCCAGCTTTACACACAAACACACAGATCACTATTCTCTGTATAAAGACACGTTATACTGCAAAATGGCCAAAGCCTGATATTGTCGGAAATGAATACGACGCTCTGTCTGATTTCCTCCCCATCGTCACATCAGGACAGAACCTCACGCGCTGACCTCGTACGGGCCGAGATGAACAGAGAAAACGAGGTAGGCTTTTGCTGTAAACAAAACTTATTACCATAGAAATAAAACATTCATTTATGGCACAGAAAAAAAAAAAAAAAAAGAAAGAAAGCAAAAACCCCATGGAACAACAACAACAACAACAAAAACAATCGGATTACAAACGCATGACTATGTATAACTCAAAGAGGTAGTAGTTAACAGGTCAGTACACGTGTTGTACTGCGTGTGTGGAAAATCAACAGTGATGAGGTTTTGCGTTGAAGAAAACGGCGCAGTCTTCCCAAGAGAATAGGATCAGTTCTGTTACTCCGTTCGTTCCCTGAGAGAAGTTCATCCTGAGAGGAATTGTGGGTAAAAAAATACGCAGTATCATAAAACTGTGCTCTCTCAGATTGTGTTTTGTTTCGTTTGCTGTTGTTTTTTTTTTTTGATGGATTCAACAGAACGCACGCATGCACACAGAGAAAACGTAATAATGACGACCGTGCAGTCGATACGCCACGTGCCGCGGCGGCGTCGGACCTCCGGTTCGGATCGTTTCGCGGGAGATTATCGTCGGACTTCCACACTCTGAACGACTTCGGCACAGTCGTCATCTTTGGTATACACGTCTATACCAAAATAGAGCTGATTTATAGTTTAAAAACCCAGTACATATACCGTATTTTCCAGAAGTCGCGCTGGTGTTTAAGACCCACGAAAATCTGGAGACTTGCAAGCTAGCTAGCTAACTCATTTGCTACTAAGGTTCTAGCTAGCTATTAGTTTCGCAAGTCTGAACTCAATCCTTGCACAATTAATAGCTAGGGCTAAGAGATAACGTTAGTTAGTTAGTTAACTAGCTTGATGACACGTTGAAAATATGCCTTTTTTTGGCCGTCCAAACAGTTCAAACCTTACTTCCAGGCTCTAGCTAGCTTCTAGTCTCGCGAGTCTGAAACGTCCATCAATGGCCTCTTACTTTAAAACTTGTGACCAGACTGTCTAGCGAAATCCTGCAACACTAGCAGCTAGCTAGAGCGCAGAATGAAAGTGAGTTAGCTAGCTAGCTACGTAGCACATCATGGTGAATTTTGGGAAACAAGCCACGATAATTGGACACAAAAAGTTGAGACGTTTACGGTAGCTAGCTAAGTAAGTTTACTTCTTGCCTACAGCTAAGTACTGGTCTTGCGAGCTTTCGCTAGGTAGTCTGGTAGTATAGTGTTGCGGATGCTCAACAAACAGGCGAGCGAGACATTCAAGCCAGATAAGCTAACTAGCGTGCCGCTAAGGATCTAGCTAGGCGCTAGTCTTGCAAGTCTGAAATGTCAATCAAAAGGTCTAGCTAAGCTAGCTAGCTAGCTTAAATGTCATGGGATTTCATGAGAAGTTGTGGAAAATATTTAAAAAATAAAAATAAAAAAAGAAGTTTAAGCTAAGCACTCATGCTAGCTAGCTAGCTCAGTAAATTTACTACATTTCCAGCTGGAGACTAGTCTTAGCATTAGCATAACGAGTCACCTGCTAGAGGAAGAAAAATTGCATCTTATATTCCGGAAAATACGGTATACGGTGTGTAACTGTTTGATTCGTCGACACACAAGATAAAAAAAAAAAAGAAAAGAAAAAACCACCACCACAAGTTGATGTAACCGGCTGCGAGGTGAACAAGTTTTCACATTCAGCGTGGTCAGAGGCGCGTCGCCGCAGTCGCGGACGTTTTCTCTTTCTTTTTTTTTTTTGCGCCAGTTCAAGTGATTATGAAAAGCAGCACTGTCTTTCTCTCTCTGGATTAAACACACACACACACACACACACACACACACACACACACACACCAGCAAATCCTCCTGTCCTGACTATAATCTCTGTGTTAAGAGTGACAGGATGGAGTTAGTGATGAGTCTCTCTCTTATTAATATTAATGACTAATAACGGAACATTAAAGAGACGGTAAGCGGCGTGATGCCCCTTCACGCTCACGTAACATAACAGTCCGGTTCGAAAAAGCTACTTCATGTTCCAGATCCCAAAGGCAGAGAGTTCGCTGAGAGAGTAAACGATCCGAAACACACTCGAAAGGTGCGATCGGCGAGAATCTGAGGTTTGATCGAGCGCGCAGGCGTGATCCCGCTATCGCGACTCGACCTGCGTTAGCGTCACGCGTGAGCGTTCTCACGTCCTTGGCTAAAGAAACCGGCCCGTTTCTGCAAATATACGGGTATATCTGAAAGCGAAGTTTGTCTACGTGTATCACAAGAACATTCAATTCCGAGTCGATGAAAACAAGGATTTTGAAAAAAAAAAAAAAAAAAAAGTATAAAAATTACACGGTCGAGAAAAACGTACGTCCCGCTGCGCCGTTACTCCGCGCTCAGTGATTTCTTATCTGATAACGAGTTGTTTAAGTTCGCTTCGTTTTATTGTTGCGCCTCGGCGTGATCGCCGTCGGACCGTAGATTTGGGATGAGAGTTCGTCACTGCGAAGCTTCAGGAATCGTTGTGCTTGAAGATTGCAGGGGTTGTTTTTTTTTTTTTTTAAACGTTTATTCACGACGTACTATCGCCACCTACTGGGCTGGAGTGCTCATGTGAACGTTTTAGAACCGAAAAAATTTTAAAAAATAAAAATTTCCGAAAACAAAGGGTTAAAAACGGCATTTTCAACAATATCCGTGCATGTTAGCTAGATATCATGCTAGTCTTCCTGGCTGTTAGCTAATAACAATGCTAATCTCTTCACGTGGATTCAATTCAGCTGCGTCGGTGACTGCGTCTCGGCTGAGATCAAACGCGGTGCGCGATAATGCCGTGGCTAGGGTAAAACAGAACAAAAAAAAACAAAAAACAACTTTAGCTACCTAGCTTTTATATACATAAATCTCGATACGTTCATAAAATCTTTTACGCGCATATATATTAATG
Organism: Ictalurus furcatus; assembly: GCF_023375685.1. NCBI lineage: Eukaryota > Metazoa > Chordata > Actinopteri > Siluriformes > Ictaluridae > Ictalurus > Ictalurus furcatus. Next base: position 2,084,774 of record NC_071256.1, read on the forward strand.
TTTAAGCGGCGGAACTGTCGTCACTTTCCAGGAAACGACTCTACGCTATAGATATAATACCTTTACACAGACGTAAACGTCTTAAGGAGAACCACATCTACAACAACCTGCTCCACATATGATTAGCACACACACACACACACACACACACACACACACTTTGGCTACGTTCACACTGCAAGCCTTAAAGCTCAAAACCGATATTTCTGGTATTTAAACAAAAAGGTCCCGTGTTTCTTCATCTCCGTCTTCGATATACGTGCAACCGCCTTTCATGTTACGAAGTTCCGACTCCGAATATATAAATAAATTACACGTGAAAGCACTTCTAATTACGTCAGTATGCAGTCTGTGGGGGGAAAAAAACGGACGTAATTATACGGTATTTCCTCCGTAAATCGGCCCACGTGGAAGTAAAAGGCTAGGAATCGCTGAGCTGGAATCGTTTTTGTTAACGGAGAGAGAGAGAGAGAAACGTCAGCCTTTCACGTACGTAGACGACTGCTGCCGACGTGAAATGACGTAAAAATCTGAAACCGATTTATAGAACGATACTTATCGCGATTGTATGATTTAGCTAACGGACCGTCTGCAAAACAGTAGGAAAATAAAACAAACAAACAAACAAACACGTTAAACCGAGTTGAACGATGCGTTTGTGTAAGGTTCCACGTTTACCTGCAGTGTGAACGTAGCCTGGAGTTTAGTCTACACCAAAACAGGGAAGGGTGAAAACGCAAAAAAAACAAAAAAAAAACCGTTGACGCTGAAAACCTTCTCGACGGTTTCGCGTTGTTGCGTGAACGAACGGAAACGGCGATTTCTCGAAAAACGTTGACGCGTGATTGTCACGTGAGCGCAACGATTCCAAGATGGCGGGATTTGAATTTTCACCGCGGAACGCTTTGTATCGCGTACGAAAAGAAGAAAAAGAAAGCGCGATTACGTTTTTACGGAAACCGTTCAAAACGCCCCGCGTGTCAGTGTGGACCCGACCTTGGTTAGTTACGACTCTGCGGCGTTAGCATTAGCGTGTAGCCGACGCGTTTGGTCAGCGCTCATGAGCAGCCCGGCTTGTTAAAATGGAACGATTTGTTTTGACCTGAAGGACTGGCGATGTTAAAAAAACAAACAAACAAACAAACAAACAAAACAAAACGAAAACGTAACTCTTCGTGATAGCAGTTTGATCGAAATTAGCAGCTTGAAGACGTCATGAGGTTTACGTGATGATGACGACGACTATGGATTTGGATTCACATTCACTTCAGTGTCTCACAGCACATCTCACACTTTCCTCACACACACACACACACACACACACACGCGCGCTCAGTTACCCCCTGATAACCTGTGCCTTTGTTGCATAGAGGGCAAATCAGTCAGGGTCCTAACACACACTCACACACACACACACACACACACACACTTACACACACACACACACACACACACACACACACACGCGGCCTTTGCCCTAGCCATAGCTGCGCAGGAAGCGAGGACCTCCCTTGTTCCTCGAGCGTGTGAGGTAGACAATGCTGGATCCAGGCTCTCTCAGAGAGGTCAGAGTTCAGAGGCGAGTCTTCTGCGGTCAGTCTCGAGGCGTCCTCCAGCGCTGAGAGGTGGGAGGCGTGTCCTCCGGAGACGAAGAGTAGGCGTCGTCTCGGGGCTGCCGGGGGTCCTGAGAGCTGCAGGGGGACGGCGCCCCCCTGTGGGGACACTGGGCCACCATGTGGGTCACGCTCTGACAGTAGTGGCATTTCTTTGGCTGAGGCGGCAGACTGCACTCTTTAGCATGGTGGTCCAGACCTCCACAGTTATAACACCTACACACACACACACACACACACACACACACACACAGAAAGAGAGAGAGAGAGAGAGACCGAGAAAGAGCAATAAGAATGAGGCTCTCGATGAATTCAAGTTCATCACAAATCAGAGGATTATATTAACACGTCTGTTCTAATACGTTATCGTTTCTATAGTAACAGCTTGGTCACAGGGACTTGAACGGCAGACGCTCCAGATAAGGAGACGTTTACGTAACATTTACAAAACGTGTTTGTTTTTTTTTTACTAAATTCCGGAAGTGTTTTGTGGGCGTTTCCCAACATGACGCGTAACTATAAATGGAGAAAACGCACGACGTGTCGTCGAATAATAAACAAACAATTGTTAACGGTGAGCAAATTGTCACACGGTATAAATAAAACCCGCTCCGGTGGTGGGAGCGGACTCTTGGTTTCAGCGCGACGCCACGCTGCTGATTATTTCCCGGTCACAGCACGACACCCAGCGCGTTATTGTGCTGTTTGTTGTATCAGCCGTGTTACTGCGAAGCATACTAACATCATGAGTATTCATATCAAATATTCCATAATAACATTTCGACGCGAGAGAATTTCCACTATGCCTACGTACGTGTTTATTTCCAAACCCGAAATTTCAAATCTACATCTTTCTGTCTGTCACAGACACGATGATCGGATCCTAAACCAAACGTCACCAACATACGGCAATGCCATTTCTGTCTCTATACGCGTTACCATGGAGTCTGTGGTTGCTACGGCGCAGTGACATCATCAACTACGTCTAAATATAGACCAGCGGAACAGACCGTGTGTGTGTGTGGGTGTGTGGGTGTGTGTGTGTGTGTTCGGCTAGAAAAAAAACCAACATCCCTTACTATGTTTAATAATTGTATGGACGTCTATTAAAACGGAATACGCTACAGATATAAACGTTAAAGTTACTAATAATTCTATAAAATGAATTAGATCAATGATATGAATCAAAGCCTTTTCCCCTGTGCATGAATTTGCTGTGATACCAACCCCCCCCCCAACCCCCGATGTGATCTGCCGAGGAAAAGACAATTTACTGTCTAAAATACAACCGTTACTGCGCACGTGGATACGCTGAACATTTAAAAAATAATATTTACATACGATTTACATGGATATATCCATGTCCGGTTATATAACCTGACTATTAAGGTTTTTATAGATCTATTCAATCCTACATATAACTTTACTAGGTTAACGTCCGTCCATTTTAACGTAAAAATGTGTTATTTTAACGTATGAACTTGCCGTTTTAGTCCAATTTAAACTACGCTTTAAGTGTAACGTATGCGAATTTTTATTATATTCCCTTCGCCATCCGTCTATACCCAATCAAACGTTTTTATTGTGTTATTTCTGTAACGATAGATAAACGTTCGCCTCATCAACCTTTTCCGCAGATCTTACTAAAAACGAATCAAATTAATAGACTCATTTTTAGTCGCTACAGCCATAGATTCTGATTATTCTTTTCCCGAAGAAGCACACGCGTATAATATCGCACCGGATTATTTCTCAACCTATTAAATCAGTACATTTATTAATGGTTTATGTTGAATGTACGCAAAAGACGGACAAATTCTAGTGATCAAACATTTTAATATTGCACTTTCATTTGAATTATATATCTGCTGCATTTATAATAATATATTTGTATTACATTATATTGTCTTTAATCATGAGATTATTTCCTCTGTAGCATTTTTACTGCAATGAAATGTTTATGCATATTATTTATCAGCAGCTTTTCCGTGTTATTTGTGGAATGCAGTACAGACGTCTGTCCTGTAGGGGGCAGTGCAGGATTAACCTTGTAACAACGAGCAGCGTTGATGTATCACTGATTAATCAGTGTTCAAGTGTTAAAGTCGGAGGTACAATCGGAAATCTAAGCACTGAGGTGAGATTTAAACTCAGAACCTTCCAGAGACACGAGCTGAAGCTGAAGACTGACCGTTTCTCCTCGGATACGACACACAAAGCGCAAGGAATACGACGACGCTTCATTAATATTGCGTCTAATTAAACCCAATGAGGAAGAAGACCCGACAACTGTAAATCCGGTACGTACAAACCATTAAAAAATGAAGTGAAACTATTATATGCTTAGATGTAATGCCCAGGAGGAGCTTGTCTCCACTTTTACCCCTCCTTAAAAATACTCGGAGAAATGACTATGTTCAAATATCCGAATTAGAAACACGCCAACGTCCTCCCGCCATCGCTAACACATGAATACCACGAACATTAGCTAATAAACTAGCTCGCGTTTGTGAGAGATTCGGTATCAAAGTCTGGATCACTTTCTCACTGATTTATTAATCAGTCGCCTGTCGGAATATACACCGAGCAGCCATAACATTAAAACCACCTGCGGAATATGGTGTAGGTCAGACTTGTGCCGCCAAAACAGCTCTGAGCCGTCGAGGCTCCACGAGACCTCTGAAGGTGTGCTGTGGTATCTGGCACCGAGACGTTAGCAGCAGTCCTGTAAGCTGCGAAGTGGGGCCTCCGTGGATTGTCCAGAACGTGTTTGTCCAGAACGTCCCACAGACGCTCGATGGGACTGAGATCTGGGGAATTCGGAGGCCGAGTCAACACCTCTCATGTTCCTCAAACCGTTCCTGAAACAATTTGGTAGGTATTAACCGGCGCACACCGGGAACACCCCACAAGACCTGCCTAATATTTTGGAGACGCTCTGATCCAGTCGTCTAGCCATCACGGTTATAAAATATCGCACAGGTCCTTACGCTCGCCCGCTCTTCCTGCTTCCGAACTGTTGACTTGCTGCCTGATAAACACACCCCACCCCTCGACAGGTGCCACTGGAACGAGATAATCAACATCATTCACGTCACCTGTCAATGGTTTTAATGTTATGGCTGATCGGTGTAACGTTACCATAACAACCACCGTTTTGTTTGTCGCCGGCATTAGCAAAATTAGCCTGCTAGCTAAGTATGACGGTTTCCCAGTACCGAGTTTGACGGTCTAATGCTACCTTCAAGTCCTGTCAGAAATATTGTAACGACCAGGTGAACACCACCACAGAGATATTTCGCCACTCACAGATATGTAACACTGTATCACTTTCCGCAATAAATAAGTGGAATATTTTTGTCTGGTTTGTTGAATCGGGTTCTCTACGTCTACTTTTAGGACTTGTGTGGAAAGACGACGATGTTTAGGTCATAGTTATACAGATATATAGAACATTCTAAAGGGTGCACAAACTTTCAAGCACCACTGTATATGAGATGCTACGTTATTGCTCTGTGTGTGTGTGTGTGTGTGTGTGTGTGTGAGTGACACACAGGAATGTAAGAGTGAGAGAAAACACGATGAAGCATCAACACCCACCATGTGTCTATTTCTGTACAAGTCCAGTCCAACAGCGCTCAGATCTCTCACACACACACACACACACACACACACACACACACACACACACACACACACACACGGTAACAGATGCCGTACAGAGCACCAGGCTTCTGATTCACAGCCTCATCACATCAAACTGAATCACCTCACATCTCCGGCAGCACTGAAACGCTGAAACTCTCACAAACACACACACACCGCACAATTCCACACAATTCCACACAATTCCACACAATTCCACACAATTCCACACAATGACACAATTCCACACAATGACACAATTCCACACAATTCTACACAATTCCACACAATTTTACACAATGACACAATTTTACACAATGACACAATTCTACACAATGACAATTTTACACAATGACACAATTTTACACAATGGCACAATTCCACACAATGACACAATTCTACACAATGACAATTCTACACAATGACAATTTTACACAATGACACAATTTTACACAATGGCACAATTCCACACAATGACAATTCTACACAATTTTACACAATTCCACACAATTTTACACAATGACACAATTCCACACAATTTGACACAATTCCACACAATTTTACACAATGACACAATTCCACACAATTTTACACAATGACACAATTCCACACAATTCCACACAATGACACAATTCCACAGAATTTGACACAATTCCACACAATTCGACACAATGACACAATTCCACACAATGACACAATTCCACACAATTCCACACAATGACACAATTCCACACAATGACACACAATTCTACACAATGACACACAATGACACACAATTCTACACAATTCCACACATGCATGGATTAAGCTGAAACAATTAAAATATTTAAGCAAATGTTTAAATATTACAATATCACACTCTTTTTTTTTTTAGAAAGAAAGCAAACTTTTTTAAAGGTCAGCACAACCCAAACAGACCACTGTACAAAACACACACACACACACACACACACACGTGCGCGCGCGCTTCAATCCGACAAACCCGTATTCGACTGTTAACTGTTCCACAATATCACCATGGCAACTGATATCAGACCATCGACTCAATCAGTGACATCACCAAACAATACACCCATAAGGACATTTTTTTTTTTTTTGTAATTTAAGAAAAGCTCCATTATTATTAATATGTACATATATTAAAATATATATTTATATTGGACCCTAATGACAAATACAAAACATTTATATCAAACATTTAATACTGGACCATAACATACTGATCTATTGCATAATCTAATGCCTAGGATACTACTACTACTACTACTACTACTAATAATAATATTTTAGAGTAATATTTATAGAGTGTTATAGAGTATCTATATGGTTTATATTTTTATATATTTTAATGTGACTAAATTGTGGTAATTTAATGTCAGTAATTTATTCTTGTATATTTTTTCATGTATTTATTATTTACATTTATGAATAAAATGTACATACATTTTAGTTAATACATTTTGTTGAGGCTGTATAACACATAATAAAACCCCTTTGGGAACCTCTTTACAACGTGTCCGTTCTTACAACAACCCCTTCGTACGTAACGAGGTCGCGTCCAATCACACTAATTCTGTTCAACATAAAACCATCTAAAAGAACAGCTGTAAAATCTCTCTCTCTCTCTATATATATATATATATATATCTATCTGTCTTCAGTTCGCCGTGAAAATGAACAGAGCGTGATGACTACAGTGCCTGAGGTGCTGAACAGCACTCGGTAAATTTAACGTATTATTTTTGTTTGTTTGTTTGTTTGTTTCACTTTACAGTATTACTTTATAAATATCACACGTGTATAAATCTGTGCAGTGTGTGGTTAGAAAAGATTCAAGAATATTCAGTGATGCATGGTAACTACTGTATGTATCCCATGATGCCGTGCAGACTCACCGGTCTCCCTTTGGTTTGCGTTTTGGGGGTGGAGCCTTGCCTTTGGGGCGTCGCTCGCTGCCGGAGCAGGGTCCGCCCCCGGGTCCCGTTACCCTGAGCGACTCCAGCCCTTTACTGGACCTTTTAAAGGTGAACTCCACCTGCTCGCCTTCCCTCAGGCTCCGAAATCCCTCCATCACCAGTTTACTCTGTAAACACACACACACACACACACACACACACACACACACATATATATGTATATATATATATCAGAATTTGGCGATTTTGCAATCATCGAAATTAACGCAAAATCAAGGAAACGCCGCGATATTTGGAGTTACCGCAGATTTTCCGCAGGTTTGGGCCGAGACGCGTCACGTGACGTCATCATTCAGCCGAAGCCCTCTTCGATTCGCACGAGTACAGCTAAAAGGGCTCGTTTACCAACAAACATCACCGTGAAAAACAAGAGCCAGGCAAAACAATTCTGTTCGATCGCGTTTTCGCAAAAAAACAAAACAAAACAAAACAAAAAACAACGCAAATTGCGTCACAAATTTTTGAAACAAGCCGCCGCGAAATCGAGCGTTTTTGGTCGCAGCAATCGCAAAAAAAACTCGCTGGACGCTAGATTAAAGCGCGAAGCTAGATTATGGACGCTAGACAAAATGACGACAGCGCCGCTGATTAAACGTCGCTGCGTTTTCGCGTATCCGATCCTGATCGTCGACAGGAAGTGCAGATTCCTCGTCGTGTCCGGAATCGTCTTCTATAAAGCGGAGTGAAGAATGGATTCCAGAAGGCAGGGTTGACTCCTGGTGTTCCGCTGGGGGAAATCTTTATTCATGACTGTATTTCTCTCGCGTCTCACTGAGCCGAGTTGAATAGGGACGTGTGAGGATGAGAAGGAAGCGATACGCTCACGTCATCTCCATCATGCGAACGCACGTCAGCCGGATTGTTATGGTAACGTGGCTGAAGTAGCGGCTGAAGCACGGTTTGAGACGAGTGCGGCTTCTCGTGTACGCGCGCGTTCTGATACGTTACGGTTTCTATAGTAACACCACGTTCACGGGGACTTGTTACCGTGGACGTTCCAGATTTAAAACAGACCTTTTAAGAAACACACCGCGTTATTACGCAACTCTAGCAGCATAAAAACTCTCTCTCTCGTTCTCTTTAACAGGGGTCAGCGTGGGGTAAAGGTCACAGGGGAGGGGTATTTACGTGTGTGGCGCCACTTTAAACACAGGAAGAGGGGAAGAAGAAGAAGAAGAAGAAGAAGAAGAAGAAGAAGAAGAAGAGTGAGGGGGGGATAAAGACTAACAAATCCTGTTTTGTGCCGACACTCGAACCTTTCTCCAGGAGATTACATCCTTCCCGCTGACCTTTGACCCTTTCCCCACCCCCCCATTCTCTCTTCTCGGGTGCTTTCTCTCTATCAAAACTCACACACACCATTTTGGTGGTTCCAAATTAGCTCACTGTAATAACACACACACACACACACACACACACACACACACCATTTGATCTCCCGGCACACTCTATATCAATCACAACACACCGTCAGTAGCGGCCGGATATGAACTCTGCACTGGGTTTACAGAGTGTGTGTGTGTGTGTGTGTGTGTGTGTGTGTGTGTCTCTTGCTCTCTATCGGCTTGCAATTCATGGCCCAAAGCATTAAAGTAGAAGTGTTATTTCCTCAGTTGCCTTTATGATCTCAGAGTCAAGCACAAACTTCAGAAACTCTCTGCACAATACTATACCACACACACACACACACACACACACACACTCACACACACACGCGCGAACCACCGTATACACACTAAAATTACTCTTAAATGTATTAGCTAACCCACCAGGAAGTGAAAACTCCCAGTACTATCCAGTCCTCTGTTTTGTCCCAGAAACCGAACTTCCTCAGATAAAGAATGTTAGCTGACGTAACGTAACGTAACGTAACGTAACGTGACGTAACGACGTATCGCAAGCTACTCAGCTAGTTAAGTGCAGGACTTTTTACGATCGTCATCCTTTTCTAACGAAGTTTCTAAAACAGCGCGTCGTATTTAGGTTGTTAAGAGAAAGCTATACGAGCTGTCGCGTTTGCTCGTCACGTCGTGCGTAACAGAAATTCAGCTAGTGTCCAGCTAGCGTCTTTATGACGTCTCGTCATAAATACGTCTCAGAATTCCGGAAGAGGTCGTTTCTGAATGAATCCGGACAGGAAAAATCGTTCTCCGATGTACCGTTACAAACGTTTGACAAAATCAACGCTATTGAACTTAAACGAACTTTCGTTATTTTTAGCGTTAACTACACTGGAAATGGAAACGATAGTGTTTATTGTGTTCGTCCTGCAGCTTGTCGCTTCGTTTTCAAGAGGAAAACTCCCAGGAAATCTCTAAACGGGTCTCGGAAGCATTTCCTTAAGCACAGTATTTCTACATCTAGTAACATCCCCCACCATCCCTGAGAAAAGAACACGGATTACAGTTAGCTAGTTGGCGCGTGTAGCTAGCTGGTGTAAAGGTTGTCAACTAATCGCGCACAGACTCCCTAGCAGTGCACTGTAAAACCGGATACGTTCATTTAACTCCAAACATTTTTTTTTTAGGAAACTAATTACCTCAAAATTTGTAAGTTGATGAATCCATTTCTTTAAGCCAAATACACTTAAACAAAACAAAAATCCAACTCAAACTTGTTAGATTGAAGTGTATTTGGCTTAAAGAAATGGATTCATCAACTTACAAATTTTGAGGTAACGAGTTTCCTTCCTGAACCGATCCGGTTCTACAGCGTGAGACACCAGTTCGGCGCTGCTACAGATCGCCGTCGTGCGTCACGGCAACTACGGAACGGCTACTTATTGAGAAACTCTTTCTTTTGCAAAACATTGGAAAGAAAAAAAATCCACAAACTGAATTTTCAAGATATATCAGTAACAAAACCGTTAGGTTTTCTTAGCGTGTGATATAATAATCTTTTACGAAATAATTACCAAAGACGTTGAAAAACATTCGACTGAAATAACGCGAACCAATTCATTAACGAAAAGGCGTTACACGCCTCTGAAATGAGAATGAATTCATGACTAATTTACATCGAAACTATCCAGTTGTTTTCCTTCAAATAGAGGTAAAGATTTCTTCTCCTCCTAAACTTTTAAAGTTAAAGTTTAAAATTGTTTGTCTTTAGAAGGAAGGAAAAAATCAAATTAAAAGCACACTTACCTCAGCTAAATTCTCACTAAAATGTATTACAATTACAATCTGCTTACAAACAAACACAGGATTGATGTGAAGTTTGGTATGTGCTGTTTAACAAAACTTTCTGAGTTCTTAGTGAGAAATAATTATTTTCAAAATGATATAAATAAATATCAAATAAAACTTCAACTGTCTTTTTTATTTGTACTGGAGAATTTCTATGTTAATAATCGATTATGCGATATATCGTGGTTTAACTATTACTGGTCGTCAGTAGGTCATGTGACTAGAGGTTGTTCATTAAAACAAAAAATAATTAGCATCGTATCGTCATTTTCGTCGAGTTTGCACTTGTTTCACTTTACTTTCCATAACCGTCGCTGTGTACGGATAAAAGTTTACCTGGTTTTCGCGCCGTCAGGAAATACTCAGCTACAATTCAACTTTAGATTTTCTACGTGTTATTTTATTTCCGAAATTCCAAATGCCTTTGTATAATTCCATTGAATTATTTAAGGTCCAGTTTGTTAATCTATTAAAAAATTGACCATCAAACAAAAAACGAAAAGAAGGTTATTGGAGACACGGCGCGTCCTTCCCTTCTATCGTGTCGTTAGAAACGGCGACGATGTTAAATTCCGTCCTAGTGAATTGATTTCATGTTCGTTAATGAAACATTTCGTTACCGTGGTACGAAAATGAAACGACAGCGCGTGCTCGCTCGGACTGTCGGCGGTTGGGAATAGTTTGTCGTCGAAGAGAGATTTCGAATCGACATTCAGCGGAATAATGTAAAATAATTGTTAGTAACTAGTTAACAAATTAGTAATTAATTCTTAGTAACTAACTCGTCTAAAACGAACGTCTATAAAGGACTACAATTTGAAATAATGTCATTTGTATCCTACGAAACTTCTCTCGCATTCTCGTAGCAATTCAGGAAATAAAGAAATTCAATTAAACCAACATTTCTGCTTAAAAGTTTTTTTTTCCCCCCTTTCTTTTGTTAAACATTTTATTATTTAATTATTTATGATCATCCTGTTCTGGAACAATCTATTTCGTTTTATGTATTTTTTTTTTTTACACTACGATGTTTGTAATTCTGAGGATTTTAATCCTTCTGATTCCATGAGCATGGTCCAAATTATTTTAAAATTCTAACTGTAAATAAAAAGTAATAATATATATTACTTGTCAAAATGTTCAACTTTGATCAAATGAATCCCCCCCCACCCCCCGCAAAAAATAAACTGTACTTGCTGCTTAATTCTTATTAAACACTGTTTCCAGATTCAAAAGCGCAGCTTACAGGATTACATTATTTATTATAAACAGGGTTTTTATCCTTCTTTTTTTTTTTTTTTTTTAAAAAAAAACCTTTCTAGGGAAATCCTCAGTCCATTCATCCCGACGTCTGTTTAATCATTCTGCGTTTATTTCCTTATATGGGCATCAGGAATTTTTTAAAGGAAGGCGGGACCTGGTCATGTGATCCGGGCAGCGTGTTTTTTTTTCTTTCTTCTCTCTCTCTCCCCCTTTTCACCCTCTGGTTTTGAAGTTAAGCAGGGGGGAAAGAGAGGAACCTGGACGAGACGGAGAAACGGAGACGGAGGAAGGAACGAAGCGGAGGAAAAGATGAGAGAAACGATTTACAATGAATAAACGACCACGGTGGACTGATAGGGAAAGAATGCAAAGTGTTCAGGAAGTTGAAGGGAAACACGAGAGAAATAAAATAAAAGGGATTTTTTTGAAATGTTCTAAAAATGATTCTAAAAATGTCTTAAACGAAAGCAGATTTTGGTTCGATTATCGGCGCCAGCGTTTCAGATTTAAGTCACTGAAAACTATCTTGACGTTCCTGATGTGTATTAATCAGACGTCCGGTGTGCGTTTCCAGGTCACGAGTCATGGTGATGATGATTATATCGGATATAATGTTTAATGTATTCTAGATCATCCTGCATTGATCAAACCCACAGAGAGATATTATCATTTCACACGGTCCCTTCTACTGAATCATGTTCAAATCCAATCCTTCAGCTTCTACACACCGCACAGACACCACGCTCCACACGGCAGGTCCACGCTCAGTGGTGTGAGGTGTGTTGTGCTGTGTGTTGTGAGGTGTGTTGTGCTGTGTGTTGTGCTGTGTGTTGTGCTGTGTGTTGTGCTGTGTGTTGTGCTGTGTGTTGTGCTGTGTGTTGTGCTGTGTGTTGTGAGGTGTGTTGTGAGGTGTGTTGTGAGGTGTGTTGTGAGGTGTGTTGTGAGGTGTGTTGTGTTGTGTGCGACTCAGGGCAAGTTTTAGTAAAATGCTGAAATGTTTTATTTCTCAAGTTTTGTTTAACATGGTAAGAATTCAAATTGCTTGATTTGTTGTTATGGCGACAACATGACGGCGCACAAAAGCCCCTGATGTCATCGGTTCTTGGTTCCAGAGAGAGAGAGAGAGAGAGAGAGAGAGAGAGAGAGAGAGAGAGAGACAATGAGAGAGAGAGAGCGAGAGAGTCAGTGAGAGAGAGAGAGACAGTGAGAGAGTGAGTGAGAGAGAGAGAGTGAGAGAGAAAAAGAGTGTGTGAGAGAGAGTGAGAGTGAGAGAGAGAGTGAGAGTGAGAGTGAGAGAGTATCCTCAGGATTTAGGGGTGTGCCTACGTGCCAAATGTGAAATGGACGGGAGGTTAATCTGGCCAGGGGCCCAATTTAACCTTTACACACACACACACACACACACACACACACACACATATATACACAGTTTACAATTTAGAACACACACACACTCACACACACATACACACACAGTTTATCATTTAGAACAGACACACACATAAACCGCTTCACTTTCCCTCTCTCTCTCTCTCACACACACACACACACACACACACACACACACAGATAAACCGCTTCACTTTCCCTCTCTCGCTCTCACACACACACATTAAGAAAAGACACAATCACTGGTCTGAGCATCGTGTACATGTGTACAGCGTTGGTGGGAGTGTGCGGTTGGTGGTCCTGTTTCACTGGTTACTCATTATTCGTGACAGGACGTCACACACCTGGCAGGTTAGAGCTTGCAGAGCTTTCTCCGAGCAGGTGTGGGACGTCTTCTTCACGGGTTGTGAAAGGGGGGAAATATTTCCCGAATTTCTGTGTAATTGGGGAATGTTATTCAGAGGTGAAGTTCTGTTTCCACTTCGTTTTTGTGTGAGATGGAACCACAGCGTGTCTTGTCTGTGTGTGTGTGTGTGTGTGTGTGTGTGTGTGTGAGTGTGTGTGTGTGTGTACAGGGACAAGTAACGTTCTTATTTACTTTGTTGAGCTGTTGCTTCTGTGCAGTGTTTTCGATTTTTTTTTTAATTGTGTTGTAATAATGTGATTTGGTCTGTCTGGGGTTTTGGTCTGTCTGGGGTATTGGTCTGTCTGGGGTGTTGGTCTATCTGGGGTGTTGGTCTATCTGGGGTATTGGTCTATCTGGGGTATTGGTCTGTCTGGGGTATTGGTCTGTCTGGGGTATTGGTCTGGACATGTTTTGGATTGTAAAGTCATCTCTAAGACCAGAATGCTGAGGAGGCATCTCTCTGTAGTTAGCTCTTGGTATCTCAGTGCTTTGTGATGGAGGATCTCTGTATCACTATTATATGTATCACTGTAACTCTCTCTCTCTCTCTCTCACACACACACACACACACACACTCTGTAATCTCGACAACAAAAGGAAAAAAAGTCACTACATGCTGCAAGAACATGCCCACACACAGACACGTGCTGCGCAAACACACATGTACTCCGGCTGGAGAATGAGTCCACCCAATGTTGTGGAGTGTGTGTGTGTGTGTGTGTGTGTGTGTGTGTGTGTGTGTGTGTATTTGTGTGTCCATGTCTGTGTGTATATGTGAATTTGCGGGGGAGGGGAGAACCCCCCCTCTCCCTTTTTTGTCTTTAAAGAAATTCCTCTTTTAAAGAATGCCTGCGGAGAGTGAGAACCCCCAACCCCCAACTCACACACACACACACACTTTAAACCCTCGACACACATACATGTGTGTGCAAACTGTTTTTCTTCTCTCTCTTGTATTTCGCATGCAGAAGTACATACACACACACACACACACACACTTCATAATCTTCACAGCAGTCGGAAAAGCGGTGCCACAAGATGCTCTGTTGATGCAGTAGCAGCATGTCGGTGGTGTGTCTGTGCCCGCACACACACACGCACACACACACACACACACGCACACACACACACACACACACAAAGAGGAAGTGATCAGTGAGCGCTTCATCAGATCTCCTGAAAGCCTGAACCGTTCCTGGTTTCTCAGAACAGTAGGAGGTCCTTAGCTGTCAATCACACAAGGGGGCGGGCTAAGAAACAGGAAATACTAATAGGTGAAAGTTCATGTTTTGTTGTCTGTTCAGTAGCTCTGGGCACAGACGTTCTACAACATTAAAGGTAACAATAAATGTTTTTTTTTTAATACAATGTGTCACTGCTTAGTAAATAAAAAAAGAAATAAAGCACTTCATGACATGCTTGGATAGGAAAATAATGAACCTCACGTTGGGGTGCTAGCAGTAACGCTGCTTCATCACACCACCCCATCGTTGACCCGTTTCGTACAACAGGACATCCCAAACTGTTTCGTTCCTTACAGTGCATCACATCCTCTATTTTCTTTAAAGCCCCGCCCATTTCCTGACCAATCCACAAGCACCCATCACTGCAAAGCGAGTGGAAAACCAATCCAAACGAACTGACTCTGAGCGCAGATTTTGTCTGAACTGGTTTTATGGATCTTAAACTGGACCCCGTGTAAAACCTGCGTTTCAATCCGATCCAAAGCTAAGATGCAAGCTAAGATCCACCGCTTACTCTGCTTTTATAGAGTTTTAAATGACTTCCATCTCGGCCAGTCGTCGTCCGTGGGTCGATATTAAACGGACGGCGAGGAGAAGACTTTTGTGCGCACAGTAACGTTGTTCAGCGTTTCATATTTAGTTAGTTTAGTTGCTGGAAGTTTCTCAGCAAAACTATACACATCATGATACATATCACTTGGCGTAGAAATGTCTTCAAGAATCATGATATTTCTGTTATACATCAACCCACCCCTAATACATAAATGTTTCTGACTGAGCTCTCAGTTGGATTATTAATGGATTATTAAACTACACGTAAAAGCGTCGTCCCATTAAGAAAGATGTAGAAATGTGTGGACAATCTAATCTAATCTAATCTAATCTACACATTTCGGCCAAATTAAGGCTGTAAATCAATTCGGTGTTCATAAGAGTTCCATGAATTTTTTTTTTTTTAATATCGGTACACAGTGGCCTTTAATGCAAGGGAATCAGTAGTATTTATAAAACTGTAGTATTTACAATAAGTCAGTGTGTTTTGTGTTTCAATGATGTAAATGCTCAAATTTGCCTTTAGGTTAGCATTTCTCTGTGTGTATAATCGTCGCTCTTAAATTTCCTCCATCTCTTCTGTTAGTTTCACTCCCACCTGCACACACACACACACACATACACACACACCTCCATCAGGACAGTCCCTGAGTGTGTGTGGTAGCGTTGGAGCTCCGGTTCCATCAGTATTATTTATCATGATCATCAATCGGATAAAGAGAAGAGCGTTTACAACGAATTGTACAGCCAGGAGTTCAACTGGAGGGGGGAAAAAACACAGGAGCTGCGTCACCCCAGCAAGAAGTGCATGATGTGAATAATAATAATAATAATAATAATAATAATCATAATCATAATAATCATAATAATAATGATCACGTTGATAAAATGCACAACGAAATCTTCAAGTCTAATCAGCGTAGCGAGTAAAATGAAGCCCTTAGGATACAAGCGTGCGTCAATCACATTTCCATTATATCTGTGCTCAGAACGCTGTATAAAGGCCATTTCAATTCAAGTTTAGTCTTTCTTATATGTAAACCAATTTATGCCTTCAAATGAGTATTTCCAATCTCACCATACATACACATCTATTTGATTCATACATATGTTGTTAATGTGCTAATGCAAAGCAAAAAAAATTTTCACCTTGTGACTAAACGACAGTTCGCTTTTTTTTTGTGCCCGTTATATATTTAGTTGGATATAAATTGCATTTTTGTTTTACTTGATACTGTATTTGCGTTTAATCTTGTAACGATGCCCTGAAGGTCACAGCGCATCGATCTAAACTGAGCTGATTCGCCTGCAGACGTTTATAACAGACGTACAAATCTGATACTGACGTGAAGAACACTTCTGTGCGACTGACGTGTGTAAGGAATGGAAGACCAAAGAATCCACCTCACTGAATTGAATCATTTTACTTTTATTCATGATGCAGTCTTTGTAGATATTAACTAACATCGTTATTACATTTTCATTGCATTCCAAAGAAGCTAAATATGTTAGAAGATGATTGTAAAGGGGCTTTTCATATTTCTGAGGCCAGAAATATGCTTTATAAGGTGTAAAAAATTTTTTACAAAAGTATTATAAAGGATGAAAACACAAAATAAACTTCTTTTTTTAAAAAAAAAAAAAAGAAAGAAAAAGAAAAAGTTGGCTTAATTTCTTCCTACATTTCTAACAGAAACACGAAACAAAACTAGACATGAAAATGATAAATCAATAACTTACAGCTCACCACAAAGTTAGCATGTTGCTAAGCAGACGCTATGACATCACAGAAATGACTTGGGTATGCTTTAAATTCTCAAACACCGGACAGAGAAATTAACATAAAGCAAACTAACAATATTTACTAGCCTACAGCTCACAAGTAGCGTTTCATTACAAGCCCATAAACACCACATTCAGTGCAAAACAAATCATCATGACTTAGATTTTCGATGATTTTCTGATTATCACTACTTAATAAATATGTTTCACATGTTTGTTTGTTTTTTTTTTCTTTCACTTCAGTTAACCGTTTCGAACGTACATGCGGGACAAAGCGAAGATTTTCCAAAACCAAACACTACACATCAAATTAATCCTGATTAATTCTGCCAACAGTTCATCTGTAACACATTAAAAATACTAATCAAATTCATCAACACCACACAACTTACTGATTAACGCTTTAAGGATTTAACAAGCAGACCAAAACGAACCAGTACTAAAATATAGCATAATGGAAAAGTCTATTTTATGATTAAAACACACACATACAAACACACACACAAAAATGATTTAAATGTGACCCAACACCTTATGAAAGTATAAAATCAATTAATTAAAATAAAATTTAAAAAATAAAAGATCAATTGTAGCAAACATGTATTTATTAGCATACAGTTTAGCAAGTTGGTATTTATATTGATGTTTAGCTAGTGCTTTATAGGAAAGCTATATGAGCAAACTAGCTTTGGGAACACGTTCATAACAAGCAAATAACGACTAAAATAATCATTAAGGCTTTAAATATAAGCTTATAACTCGTTATATTCGCCTAATAAATTCTAAATTCGTGGTTTAAAAGCAAAAGCTGAGGTAAAGAAAGACAGGGTTTAGTCAGTCAGGTGAACGCCTCAGCGGCCTGCTCACGCGCATGTTAACGGTCTCAATTTCAAAATATAACCGACTCATTATGACGTAGCAGCCTCGCGCCGTTTTAAACCCGTACCGGAGGTCTAAACCTGGAGGAAATCCGCCTGGAGTAACGCCGTTAGTAGCAAATCCGTTCAACCGAAACCGAGTGAGAACAACCTCCTGCTTTAAGCTACTAGCATCGGATGTAAACACTGTAGCACATGACGACATCTGGCTCAACGCTGGACACCAAAAAAAAAAAAAAAAAAAGCCATGAAAGCTAACAACAACAACAACAACAATAACAACACCAACTAAGATCACCTCGTAAGCGCGTGTGAGAGAAACACGTTGTGAGGTAAAGTCCGACATTTTAGCAGCTCCATCATTCGTGTATTTTAAGGTCCATGAATCGGCTGGACATCTTCCCAAAGCTAGGTTTCAGAAGAGCTGCACTTCCAAACAAAGCAAAGACAATTAGGTCCTGTGTCGCTTAATTAACACGTTCCAAACTGAGCAGTGACGTCTAAAGACATGAAGAAAATAATAATCATCCATCAAGCTTTATCACACCGCAGAACTGACCATTACTCACAGTATTAACTTAAAAACCTGGAATACACTGTATTTGGTGGTTGGGGGTAGTATTGAGGTGGTATGGGGGGGGGGGGGGGTTAGTAGGATAGCCCATGATGGTGTCACTAAAAGGCTTGTGTGGAGCCTACATATAGCCCTGAAGGTGTTCCTGAAGGTTCAACTGTCAACACCAACCAAGGAACCACTGCTCTAACATCCAAAACACTCTGAAAACCATCATGCATGCTAGCAGGGGTCAACACTGTACCCGAACCCAAGCCAAACTGAGAGAGAGAGAGCAGAGTGTACTATCTCTGGTGGACTCACCTGGTGGACAAACACGTCTAATGGAGGGTCCACTGGACGCCCCTCGCTGTGGGTCATCGATATAAATCCAAATCCCATGCGCACATTGAACCATTTGCAGTACCCGGATCCAGCCAGGACCTGCCCCGGGCTCCGCTCCTCCTGCCCCGGGCACTTGGCGGCGTCTCCGCCCGGCCCTCCTGCACGGTAAAAACGGAAACACAATCCTGGTCAGGTAAGTCGGTAACCAAGCTCGGAGTGTGAGCAACCTGGAGTTTTATTTGGTCCAGGACAACACACACACTAACACAAGAGCAGATTAGCGACGTGTGTGGGCGAGGAATGGAAATTCCCATTTTTACCCCCGAACAAGGTGTGAGGTGAGGTGTACACATCACATCTAATCACGTTAAGGTGCGCGTGCACAATCCGGAGCGATTGCTCAATTTCACTCCTTCACAACAACTAACTTTTTTGGGGGTTTTTTCCCCCCTCTTCTCACCTCCACGTGCATACCTTAACTCACGTGCATTCGGGTTTTGTGGTGGTGGTGGTGGGGGGGCAGGTGCGCCGGCGATTAGCCAACCGAACTTAATCCCTCCCCACCCACCCACAATCACCTTCACGCATCTTATTACTCGAGCGAAAACCCGTTCTCAATAGCGCGTGCGATCACACGGCGTAAACAAACCCCGCGCGGGAGCTCGTGCACAAACAAGCAAGTTAGGCGCTGAACTAAAACTAACCCAGCACCGCCGTCTTCGTTCCTGCGCGAGCGATAGGAAAGTCAACCGTTTCACCATTCTATTTGATTTGATTTTGTTAATTTATAACAACAACAACAATAAGAAGAAGAAACAGAATCAGGATGAACCTTCGGCCATGTTTCCCCGCGCGCGGACCCTCCGTGTTCCTGCGAAGTTCCTCCGACGGAAAAAAAACACGTTTCCTTCGCAAAACGGGGCGATCGATGGAGATAATGTTGGTGGTGGTGGTGGTGATGATGATAGCGACGGTGGGGATGAAGATGAGGATGAAGATGATGCGCGTCACCGTGGATCCGACATTGCGATTTTCGAGCGCGAGCTCGCATGGTACAGCGTGCTTTGCCTCTTTTGATGTTTGCTCATGTCTCTCTCTCTCTCTCTCTCTCTCTCTCTCGTGACCTCCTCCTTCTCTCTCTCTCTCTCCCTCTCTTTCTCTCTCTCTCCCGTTCTCTCTGGCTGGTGTCTGATTGGCTCCTGCCCTGGCACACGTGACTTGGGCTATGTCCAAATCACCAAAAAACACACACACTACCGTACTAAATAGTTTAGTACCTGTGGTGCGTGTTTATAACGTGCTGTGCTTTACGGTAGAATGCGATTTTCACTCCTCCCGACTTTTGTGCAATTTATTTTATTCTGTATAAAATTAGGTTGTCCATTATAGTCAACCCTTTACAGAAGAAGTCACTGTGATCGTGTGTTTAATCGCGTCTCTTTATAGGCTAGTATCCTACTATGATCATGAAACTCTGAACATGACCCAATCCCAATTTCACTCCATTTCCATATCTAAATTAAACTATAAAACTAACACCGGTGCGTTATTCTGTTATTACTGTGTTTACTTTCACTAACCCCACTTTCTTCAGATGCTAATCTTGTCACAGTTAACAGCCTATAATGTGAATAAAGTGAGACAGCATGCAGCTTTACCAGCTGTTAAACACTGCTGTTTAAAAGAGAGAGAGAGAGAGAGAGCATAAACACCTTAAAATCTTTTGATAGGCTAATTGTGGCACAGAAAGAGGACTTGTATCAGCATGGGGATAATACTAAAACCACTTGGAAATCATTTAGACCACAGAATGAATATTCATTATAGGCTATTAATCTATACTAATCCAAAACATCTATAATCTTTTGAGACTTTTAAATTGGAAAAAATGTATAAATAAAGAAGATAAGCGGAGTAAATACTGTTAACACTCCGGTATGTACACTCATACTTTTAACATTTACTCAGGAGTCTATCTTATTTTTACTGACCAGGTTTATTTTATTTATTTATTTATTCTGAACACTCTTGCTTGGATTGCTGCTGTAATCTTTGAACAATAATCCTCTAGGATTAATAAACTGATCTATCTATCTGTATTTTGTACCTTTAATATGTATTTTTGATCAGTAAATGTGGTACCTTTAAATAAAAGATTTGATATACATAACCAGTGTTTAGACTAAAGCTTTACGGGTACCATGTACACCTTTGTATAGGTAATAGACAGGCCATATTCTAAAGGTACAAAAGTTGTGTCTCCTTGATGGTACCACGCTACTGACCAGGGATGGTATAGTGGGGAAGGGGGGAGGTGGGTGGGTGCTTGTTTTTGTCCGAAAAGGATCTTTTAAACCTTTAAATAATTTCCTGTTGTTGTTCTGCAGTTCCACTGATTTCTGCTTGCTCATCGAAACATGTTTTTCATCATGTTATGAACTCTCCGAACATATTTTGCAAGTCACAAGATGTTTGTCTGCTTCTTCTTCTTCTTCTTGCTTGACTCAGAGGGACTTGAAACCACTTTAGAAGAGTGAATCAACAACTACCCCCACCTTCCATCAGGCTCTCCCCATCCCCTCTCTCTCTCTCTCTCTCTCACTCTAACTGAGGAATTTCACTACCCCCCGCCCCCTAGACGCAGTGGGCGTGACCCAAACCGACCACCGTGCGAAAGTTGTGTAGATGTTGAGTCCGTGCACGCGTGGTCGTTGGGGTCGGCTGGGGTGTACGGGGACACCCCCCCGGGTGTTCCCCGGTGCTCAGGTCACTTCAGGTTGTCCTCAATGGTGTCAGATGTTATCCGGCTTCCCGTTCACCTTCGTCATTCACTGAAAAGATTTCCGAGGTCATTAGAATATTTATTTTGCATTTAAAGCTGAACTCAAATGTTTGCATAGCCTTAGAATATAATTTATTTTATTTTTTAAAAAAGACCAACACATTTATTTACATGCCCATGAGATAAAATAAAAAAAACTAATAATAATAATAATAAAAAAAACCATTTATACCCTCTCCGATATAACGTACATTACTTTGTCACTGGTGCAGTACCATGAAGGCCTCATGTCGTGTACTCGTGTGTATATTTTACCTGTGGAAGGTTTTGTGTTTTTATGTACTTTAATTATTTATAAATGTACACTATATTCACATTTCCAGGTAAAAAAAAAAAAAAAAAACACTGTATACAATCAGTGGTCCTTAATGTCCAGTGATGTACCTTACATTATTTTTTTTTAAAAGTGTAAGTATATACACTAAAGATACAACAGGTGTGTACACCGAAAGAGAAGTACATTTTGGTACGTTTTCATTTCTGAGAGCGTGTGGTTTAATCTGTGCTGAATAAAACGCAATAAAATAACGGTGAATGCTGGCATTTATAAAAACCGGAATCGTTCTTTTCCTTTCACGACGAAACGGTAAAGATCAGACACGTGTGTATCGACGTTATTTCCGAAGCGCCTGCGTATAGATACAACTCGCAGGGGCGTTCACGTGCAACGTTTACCTTAGGAAAGTGTATTTACGGAAATTCAGATAGCACGTGATGACATCATTCCTACTCCTATACACTCTGAGACTCTCAGGAAGATTTGAAGAAGTGCTTTTCTTGTCAGTGAGGTCGGAGCATTAAGGGAACATGTTCTGAACCTTTGGTGCATTTCTTTCCACCTTTAAAATAATCGTACCTTAAGGACTTTACTCAAGTCTTTAAACGTGTTTATAATTACTCTGGAAGTTACACGACGTGCACTTTCGCAGGTAAAAGATTTTTAAAACACACTAAAAGTGCAAAACATGTCTCTATGATGGTACCACACCAGTAACAAGGAAAAGTACAGTCTGGTTCCTATATTTCTCAGAGTGTATAGTGTTTGTTTTGGGGGAAAATGTACTTAAAGGTACTTTGTGGTACACAGAGGGTTTCCCTATCACCGAGTAGAACCTCTTTCGAAAACTATTTAACGTTAAGCATCCGAAGAAGAAACTCTTCTTCTGAAAAATTACACGTTTCACTCACAATAGAATCCCCAAATCATGCATGTTACAATGTTAACAATGGCAAAAAAAAAACAAACAAACGTTGGTGTGTATTCAAAAAATGTCCGTCTCTCTTTTAAATATGACTTAAATATAAAGATAAATAAAGTTCCTTTGTTGAAATGTCCACACGTCACATATTCACTCCGTATCTGAAGACCAAGAGGCAAAACGTCTCAAAATATGCGTTGGTAGACTCGGTAACTTGTGACTGTTTCCTGTTTCATCTGTAACTTTTTTACAGAGTTTATTCCATCTGTGTATTTGAGCCTACAGACATGATATCATACAGGTAGAGGTTTCCTTTATCCTTTATCTTTATCCTATAAATTGTTGCACACGTTTGCACTCAAGGGTTTTTAGACACCTGATGTCAATTTGGATGGAGTCATTTGCAGGAACGATATGTACGATGATGATACGTTTGGACTGAACCGAACGTTTAGCCGAGTTCAAAATCAAACTTTTATGAAGCCAGCGTTGAAAGATCGGGATCGTGTAGAACTATTTAGAAACAAGTTTGGACGAGGTAAAAATTCACTAAATCAACAATCAGCCTTGTTTTGAAAAAAAAATTTAAGCTCTCATGCACTAAGAGAGAGCTAGCGAAGTGAAAATAAAGCAACAAAACGTCCATCCCATAATGATATAATCTCAATATCATGATGAATTATGTTGCAGTACATGTTTCTGAGATGCAACACAGGAATCAGCAGTATTTTTATAACGATTACAAACTCTGATTTGATGTTAGAGTTTTCCGCTGAATCGTTTTGTAAAGTTGTTTATTTTCACCGTTGAACAATTCATCTGAGCACCAATAATCCGTTCACATTAGTTTTGTTTTTCACAAGCAACTGCTTTGTTGCTAACTTAAGTATCGTGATACATATCGCTTATCGAAGTGTTCGAGTATCGTTCCGTGACGGTTTTATCTTATCTCCCATGCCCGCGTGTCTTTAATATTTGTGTTATCTTTTTAAAAAAACAAACAAAAAAAAAAACGATTAAGCTATAGTGAAAATGTCAAATCGAACATTTTTCTGTTCATTTTAATTGAATGAAACTCTTCAAGGAAGACACGTCGGATATTTTCATAATAATGACACCTATCAGTGTACGAAATCGTAACGCTAAATCCAGCCACAGTTACACCTCACACTTTTATAAAAAAATTTATATTGAACTATAGTAGCATCATGTGATGATGTAAAAGTATGTTTTGCTTTGCTTTACTGTCTAAATAAATTCAGAACAATGTTTTATATTCTGTCATGTGTTTGAATGTAATGGCTTTCTAGAAACCAAGACTAGATCCAAAGAGAAAATACCTGCAGCCTGTAAACTAATAATTTATTTTATATCTATAATTTGAATTACGCTTTGTGAAGGAAATTGTTCAGCATAAATGTGGCACATTTTACGATTTTCTAACCCCAACACGTGCGTGCTCCAGATGATCAGACCTAGGAAGAAAATCTGTTTTGTTCAGAGAACTCACGTGTGTGTCCTGTAAGTATCATATCTACGTTTTTACTATCTGATATTTGTACTGGATTGATGAAAGATGACGTTGCAGAGGTCAGAACTGCAAGATAAAAACTGCAGATTCATTGTAATTTTTGGAATGAATAATTCCGGTACTGTGCAGCAGTGTTAGACACTCGAGTCCTTTTAGTACACATTTTGTTCTCAGCGTCAATTTGATGACTCCTGCATTACTGAGTCTGTACAAAAACATTTCATTTTTCCAAACATTCATTTACAAAAAAAAATTCAATGTTGAATAAAAATGTTTGTATGTCTGTAAAGAAAGCAACACATTACGCAACAGAGTGCTAATCGGATTAGTTTTAAATATCATGAAGGCTGCTGGGTTTTTACCGCAAGAAACACAAGCGTGACAGTCCGAGTCTCCAGAAGAGCTGTGAAGAACTTACAGCTCACGTCCTTATAAAACTGCACACAGTCTACCTCAGGCTACTGAAGACTTTTATGTTGTTGTTTTTTTGTGATTGCGTGTGTTTTGTTCTGTTTTTTGTTTTGTTTTTTAAACCAAATGTTTGTCACACCAAATACTGACTCTGTTTAGTTTATTAATATTTACTGATCTGTATAGTAGATTATTTTAATATAGAAATGTTAAGCATTATTTTTTTTAGTATCTAAAGCGTTTATTTGCAGGTGCCTAAGACTTTTGCACAGTACTGTATTTTTTTTACTTAAAGACTATATGATGTATTTTTCTTTTTTAAGTATTGACTACATTTTTATGATACTTCTTATGATCATCTCCAAATCCATGAGTGAATGTATTTTATTAATGGCTGAATGACTGCATCACTGAAGGGTAAATTATGAATAATAATGAACCCAAGTTGGTTTTGGACACAAAGTGTAATAAAATAATGGTAAAGTATTTTTAGAGATAATAATAATAAAAATATAATAATAATAATAATAATAATAATAATAATAATAATAATAATAATAATACAACTGAGAAGAATAGAATGTATTAGTTATATTATAACCTGTGATATTTAACATTAAATAAACATTTCACTTTAATAACAATAAGGTCTAAAAATAACAAGTATTTAATACGTATAGACTTAATAAGCCACCCCCACTCTCTCTCTCTATCTCTCTCTCTCTCTTCCTCCTCCTCCAAACATGCAGAAAAAACAACTTTATGTGCTCCTCGGTATATAGGCTAGTCTTTTTTTTTTTTCTTTTTTTTTTTTGGACAATTCATTAAAAGTAGCTAATGATTTCCAATCCTGTTTTAGAAGTGAATGTGTTTTTTTTTTTGTTCATGTGTAATGATTATTAAAAAAAAATAAAAACATAGCATATATTAATGATTAAAATGGCATAAAATGTAAGCTTTAAATTAAATTAAAGATCAAGGAAATCTAAACTTGACTAAAATAGTTTTGCACAAATAATAATAATAATAATAATAACCAAGAAGAAGATAATTTATTAGTTATATTATAATTTGTTGTGTTTATATAATAATATCAATTACAAAAATAGTAGTAATAATAGCAAAAAAAAAAAACATTACAGATTCTCCTGATTCAAATATATATATATATCTAGAATATTTATATTAAAAAGAAAAGCAAAATTCTCCAGTTTTTTATTTTATTTTTTTATCACATATATTTGAAACATTTGTTTGTAATAATCTAATTGGCCCTAAATGATATTGTAGTGAAACTGAGTGTTAAACACAGGAAGTAAGTGTATTTGTTAGTGTATAGTTTATTTATTGCTTTATCATTTGTTTGTTTTTTATGAACACATAACCAGGTTGTCCACCGAGACTG
This sequence comes from Ictalurus furcatus, assembly GCF_023375685.1. Taxonomy (NCBI): domain Eukaryota; kingdom Metazoa; phylum Chordata; class Actinopteri; order Siluriformes; family Ictaluridae; genus Ictalurus; species Ictalurus furcatus. Next base: position 2,110,996 of record NC_071256.1, read on the forward strand.
AATTTATTTCAAGCCCAGAAACATGTGACACGCCCCTGTATATATCTCTACACTAGCTTCCTACAGGTTTATTCCTTATATAAATGACGTATTAAATATAATATTGATCATAAATCCTGTAGAGGATGTCCGAGGTCCCTCAGTAATCCCGTCTCACTGTGTTGGGAGTTACTGTCGGGAAAAACAAAAGCACACTACAGCGCCTTTACGTTCCCTCCATACTTCCGTGTGACGTCACCACGCCTACGCAGGCGACACGTTACCATAGTTACCATACGTCGCGTTCTATTTTTAGTTCTACTCTAAAGCCTCACGAATTCAGTCAGCAGTGTGTGGAATTGGATTTAATGAAATACATATTCATAATAAATTTTTTTAAAATGTTTGTTTGTTTGTTTTTAAAATAAACTTTTATAAAAGAATTTATTGACAAAATAATTAGCATTACAAACGCGCTCATTATTATACAGTATAGGCTATACGTTAGCTTTGATAGTAGAAATCACAGTGTGTTGATTTATGTCGGATTTTATTATTTAGAATATACAACGGACAAAATTGTTTATTAAAGGGGGGGGGCATTCATTCTAACAAATAGTCGAGTTACACGCTGGGATTCTAGACCTGTTTAAGTCTTAATTACATTCTGAAACAGGCCTAGTTCTGGTGTGTTTCCACCCACTAAAGCAGCAGGTAAAGCAGGAAAATATACAGTTAGGGAGTAACATGTTGATTTTTTAGCTTGATATGTCTGAAATATACACGCAAAGAATGTACAGTACATGTGAGTGAAAAAAAAAAACAAGAAGAAGAAAGTCTACATATGTGTTCATCATCAGTTTATAAGATCAATCATTCTGTAATTTAAAAAACAACAACAATACGTTAAATATACATTTCAGCTTAATATCAATAAGGATTAATATACCAAGTATTTAATAAGTAGACTTAATAAGCCACATTTTCTTTTCATTTCTCTCTCTCTCTCTCTCTCTCTCTCTCTCTCTCTCTCTCTCTCTGCAATACCCGCTGGAAGAAAAAAAAACAAAAACAACTTCTCCATATGCTGATTTTTTTTTTTTTTTACAATTAATTAAAGTAGCTAATTATTTCCATTCCTGATTTAGAAGTGAATCTGTGCGTGTGTTTTTGTGTGTGTGTGTGTGTGTGTGTGTGTGTGTGTGTTCACGTCATGATTATTAAAAGATAAAAACATATGCTTTATTTGTGGCGTTTTGAACGGGAATAAATTGCAGGCAGTCACTGAAATTAAAGCTCAATGGAACCTCAACTTGGCTAGAACAGTTCTGCAGTCGAGAACACAGAAATGCATTTCTACTGTTCTTTATCAGGATTGTGTTATAAATCTGAAGAGCTAATTGTTCAGTCATTGAGGTGTGTGTGTGTGTGTGGGGGGTGGGGGGGGGAGGAGGAGGAGGAGGAGGAGAGGGGGGGCGATGGGGGATGGGGGAGTCCCTACAAGAGGCTAATCTTGTTTTCAAAACTAATGTTTGCAATCTTTATAGTTCAAGTGAATTTGTACTCGAAGTTAGTTGAAGTCATTAATACCACAGTGAACATCTGTACTTTTGGTCTTGGTTCTTTTTTTTTTTTTCCGTAAAGGTTGTCCTAAAAGCACTTCATAGTAGCTACTAATTTTTAAAATATATATATATATTATATATATATATATATATATATATGTATGTATATATTCGTGAAGAATTCCAGTGAATTATCCACTAAATCTTGTTTTGGTGTAATTTAATTCAATTGTATTTCCTCCAAAAAAGAAATCTCCCCGTGGTGAATGAACACCGGACATTTGGTCATAAATCAGGCGTGTAAGGGTTGATTGGTGAGTACGTGGAGCACTGAATGAAGAGGGTTCGTTCGTGGTTTCCAGACTGAAGAAGTTTCCTAAACATCAGAGAATCACTTAAGCGCTCAGCTCCATGTTTGAAGCGCCTCGGGCCGGCTATTCAATTCCATCCGATGTTGTTATAAATCAATAATTCATATTTGATTCTCAGAGTCGGATATCACTCGGAGTGATGTGGATTGTGTGTGTGTGTGTAGATGGAGCAGACTGAAGAGCTGCTCAACTCCAACAACCCCGAGGCTAATTTCACCCCCACCCAGGACCTGAAGAATCCCACACCCACCCACCCACCCACCCAGCACTGCTTCCCTTCCTCCCTCTCTTTCTCTCTTTCTGAATTTTTTTTTTTTTTGCAGGTTTGGGGTGGTTTTGTGTTTCTCGTGAAATCTACCAAGCGTCCCGCAAATTTTCCAAACACAAACAGACACGGAAGTAAAAGTGTAAAGCGCTCTCAGAGTTCCCCTGTGATTACTCTAACATCAGCTGAGAGACTCATCACACTGCCTGGTTTCTGTCATCATGTCGGGGTCTTATAAGATTCCTTATAATGAAACAACAACAACACATCAGTTACATATAACTCCACGCATGTCGATATTTTAGCCTTTAAAAAAAAAAATAAAAAAAAATTAAATGTATTTTGATTCAGTAAAACCCAACAGAAGTGTTCAGCTTTCCTCTCTGTGATGGAGTCTGAATCGGAGATTCTGAATTCTAGTAAAAAGCTTTTGTTTGTTGTGCATTGTCCAAACCTGGAGCTTTCTCTTCATAAACGATTTAAACAGGATCATTCTTGTAAAATTATTCTTTTTCAAAATGGCCGAATAATATTGATGTTTTAAAAATTATTATTATTCTAACGATGTTAGACGTTGTGTTCTGAACTGAACTATCACTGTGAGCATTGTAAGAACTCGGTTCATTCTTGAAAAAAACAAACAAACAAACAAATAAAAAAAACTTTATTTAACCGATCAATATTACCAGCAGCTCATTGACCGATATTTACAATTTCCACGCATATAAATACTTCACTAAATAATAATAAAAAAAACAACACGGATTAGTTCGGTGTATTTTTAAATATTTTATTTGAGCCTTTAAAGTTTAAGACTTTTAAGTTTAAGACTAACGGACGTCAGTGTTTTAGTTCATAAAGGAGTATTTTTATTTTTATTATTATGTGTTTTAACCATTTTGCGGTCGCGTCCTAAATCGCAAAATATCGCATTAGTAAATATATATATAGTAAAAGTTGCCATAGTTACCGTGGTCGGCTCCTGTTTTGATGCGTTGTTTAGACCGGTAGAATGAGAGGGCACGACGTCGCGGTTGTGACGTAGGCGGAAGTAGGAAAGGAACGCGGTGGTAACCATGGCGACGGTCCACGGCGTGTAATGCGGGTTCGTTACCTGCGCGGTGTTATTAAACGGAATGCGTGGAAGGAAGATTCGTCCTCCAGAGAGACATTTTCGTTAACAGGAGGCGACACTAAGGCTTCATGGCCTCAACATTTAATGGCAGGTTAGAGGTAACTATGGAAACCAGACCGGTAAAGCGAGAAGGTTACTGCAGTGCAGAAATTCACCTGTGCTGCTTATTGAACCTGCATGAATGAGCAGAATGTTCTGAATGAGCAGTGTACATTACATGTCTATTAAATGTGCAACAGCGATGAATTTTTTTCCTCATTATTAGTGTTATATTCAATAGGCTATATACTCGAGAGTACCTTCACTGACATGATGGACACCTTAATTAACGATCAACAAACAAGCCAAAAACAAGGACGAAGAAATGGAAGAAACAACCTCAGGAAGAGAAGAACCCACTCCTTCTCTGAGTTATATTTACATTAAAGCCTACATCAGGGTTCTTTACTCACATCGCCAGTAAGCTCTTCATCCTGTTCAGGGTCACGGTGGAGCCGGAGTCTATCCTGGGAACGCTGGACCCGAGGTCATAACACACCCTTGATAAGATACGTTCGTTCACTCCTACACTCTTAAAAAAGGTTCTTCGGTGGTTCTCTACAGCATCACAAGTCCTGCATGCAACCTGGTTCTTGTCAAGAGCCGTTTTTCATTGTATTGGGTTCTCGAGTTGAGTTGTACGGTTCTCTGGAGATTAAAGAAGTTCCGAATGTTTCATTATACAGGTTCTTCAGAACAGTGTATTGGTTCTTCAGTGTTTATATCATTCCTTAACAGGTTAACGTGAACCCTATAAAGTGGGACTGGAAAAGGTTCTAGCATCACTTTTTTTTTTTTTTTTAACTTTGGTTCCTTATAGCACTAACTAAGGTTTTTTGTTTTTTTTAGAGAGAACTTATGATAACATGGTTCCTTGTTGCACTGCTGTGATGAACCTTTTTTTTTTTTAACACTGGTAAATAGATGGTTCTCTAACGAACTTGAGAGTAAAAGGTTCTTTGTGGCAGAAAAGCCTTTTTTCGGTTCTAAGTGGAACCTTTATTTTGAAGAGTGGGGGTGATTTAGCGTCACCAGTCCACCTACTTTCATGTTTTTTGGAGCTAGGAGGAAACCAGAGAACCCCAAGGAAACATAGAAAGAACTCCATGTGGAACTCCACACAGTTCGATCAGGTGCCAGCCGTCTCGGAGTTCTAGCTATGTAGCCGTACGGAAAATACATTTTTTTTCGAACAAGAAGATTTATATTTTCTTCAGCGAACATGAGAAATCGACATAAGGGCTGTTTCTCGCTCTGAGCGGTATACGCGGTCGCTTACAACGACCCTCCGCCCAGACCACCAGGGGGCGCAATGCTTTTTAAAATAGATACGCACTAAGGCAAAAAGGTTCATGCATCAGGCAGTTACAGGGGGCCACCTGTGTGATGTGGTGTGAAAACAATAAAAACTGTAACAAATAAATACATAAATAAATAAATAAATATTCATATCGATCTGAGGCACAAAAACACAAAGAAAGTGACAATTATTACTTTAGAGAACTGGTCTGCTTTCTTGCTTCCATGTGTTAACTGAAATGGGAAAAGTCACTCGCTAACTATTTAGCTAGCTAGTATCTGTGGGCTAACACACATCAGGTTGCTAGCTCGTTACTGCTAACTATGACAACAGTAGCCTGTTCAAAGCTTCATCCGAGATAATGAAGTCAAATAATATGATTGGTGTGCGTGGAGCCCCTGAGTACGCTTAGAAGCCCCAGATGTTCACTAATGGTCAGAATTCTCGATCTACTCTATCTACTGTATGATGTGAAATTAAATTGCAGTTGAAAGTGAATCTGAACCAAAAAGTGAACACACACCTAAATCAGTGGGGGGGCGGGGAGGACCTTTAGAGACTTCTGGAAGAGATTTGGGATTTCCAAAAGAAATGTTACTGAGATAAAAGCGCCGTAAAGAGATGTTTGTTGTGGAGGAGGCGGAACGCTGTGGGATTCTACAGGAAGAGAGCTTCGTATAGACACTTTGATGGATAAATCCATGGAGCTAGTGTGCTGCCGGACTATTTCAGGTCACATCGATTCCTCTTCCTGAGCTGGTTTCATGCCAAACTCTTAATGAAGGTCTTCAAATGTCAGACTCACCTGAACGATAGTGAACAGCCATGATATGATGTGTGTATATCCTCATAGGATATCAAAAAACCCTCAGAAGAGATCCCACAGAGAGTCGTGTAGACCAAGGGCTTTGGAAGCGTCCTTGTATTTACAATCCGCTGAACGGCGCGACGTGCGGCCTTCTCGCGTAATCGGGCGAGGCGGGTCAGAGGCAACGGCGCTTTTCGTTTATCAAGGAATTTTCCAGCTATTAATATTTAATCGCGGCCGTGAAACAGAAGAGGAGCGCGTGAGAATGGCAGGCAGGGGACGAGCAAATGTGTCTTAGGAGAGCTGGACCTCGTGGTGTTAGGTGTTCATGTAACGCAGCACCACATGACGCTCGCAACACTCGATGGCCACTTTAATAGGAACACCTGTACAGTATGGGGAGAAAGAGGTAGATGGAGCCAGTTTTTAGAGATCAAAGGGAAGACAGGAAGGCTGCTGTAACTCAAGTAAGCGCTCTTTACAACCACGTTGAGCAGGAAATCATCTCAGAACACGCGACGCATCCAACCTTAAATGTGGATGAGCTACAACAGCAGAAGACCACATCAGGTTCCCCTCCTGGCATCCAAGAACAGGAATCTGAGGCTACAGTAGGCACCGGAATGGGACATTCGAAGCCTGGGAGTTCTTCTGGATTTATAAATAACAGAATAAACGGCGTGAGAGCTACACTGTGACGTAATACAGAGTTAGAAAAACGACATTGTTACCGTGGTAGCTCATAGCCGACGCTAATATGCTGCATTCGCGCGAACCTGCGGGAAGTCAGGGCTCAGAATTGCATCACTTTCGTCCTGTGTGCCTTCAAGCTACAAAGTCAGGGGGAAACATGGACGCCTTCACGTCCGTCCTTTCTTAGTAAAAATCGAGCTAGCTAATGTCTGTGATGTGAGTGTTATATATTCTCATCACATGTACAGTCAGTGTTCCATCAGTGTTATAGATTTAACAAGTTAATACGTCTGTATTCTGATAAGTTAAGAAGTGCTGCTGTGTGTGCTGTTGATGCTGTGAGCGGCCATGTTGATTTGACGTCACTTGCTGAACTCGGAGTTAAGGAGTCGAGAAATTCTGAATTTTATTTTGATAATAAAAGCAGAAGAACAAGAGCTAAATGTTCTTTTGTTGTTGTTCTTCTTCTTCTTTGTTATCAGAGTTTCAAATTTAGTTCTAATTATCTACAGTTTTTTTCACGATAACTATTGGTATTTACTTATAAGTGTATTGTATTTATTTTTATAAACGAAATAAGTATTTATTTATCAATTCTATTAAAGTCGCTATATTGAACACTCTGAATGTAAACAGCTGGGGGGGGGGTAATTAGTGGATTAATTAACTAAACCAGACATGTAAATGAATGAAGTCATTTCTCTCATCGCCTCATGTAAGGAATGTAAAGAGTACAATAAATAATCAGGTTTTTTTTTTTTTTATACATCAGTTGTTTACTACTGATCAGTAAACATCACTGAAGGGGGGAAAAACATCATTTTTAGCTTTAACAATGAATTTAAGCGTTTATGTTTACTAATGTGCTGTCAGAAGTATTTTTCAAAGGAGAAAATAAAATGTTCTTAAGATTTAAACCCTGATATTCTTCAGAGAGAAAAAGTTTTCTCTGATTGGATGTTGTATTGTGTTGCAGTGAGGCGACGTGCTGCCACCGTGTGGTCAGAGACGGAAACTGCACTCGAACTCTTTCTGAAGGTTTTAGTCGACTTTTTGTTTTTAAACTAATCTCTTTATTTATAATCAGGTTTTTCATGAATGTATATCGTTACTAGCATTCTATTAGTTTTATCGACGTTATTAAATATATATCTATATATATATATATACATATATCTCCTCGGGATGTCCTCCACAAGATACGATTTCTATTCCTAAGTCAACGATTTGATATTGACGATATCACGGATGATGCGATGACACGATACGATACGATTTAATATCCTCCGTCCGATGTGCGTTCAGAATTTTGGGTACGTGTCTGAACTACTGAACAACGACTGATGGTAATGTAGAGTCTACGCAAATTATTTACATTTAAATAAAGTTGTTTGTCTTTTTTATTTATATATGATTTACATTCGCCGCCTCGACACATTTCAGTCAGCCGTCAGAATTTTACACTTGACAGCGACATCAGTATGAACAGTTTCTCTCATTTTTTCGCTCCCAAGACTGGAGGCATAAACAATTGTCGAAGCACACCAGACAATGGAAACAGAGCAAGTTTAATGAAATTTAATACGAGTGTTTGGCCTTGTACAATTATTATTATTATTATTATTATTATTATTACTATTATTATTATTAGTAGTAGTAGTAGTAAAGAACTTGTTAAATAAACTGTTTAGTGTGTAAACGTTTGGATTGACAGATTCCACTCGCGTAACAAAAAAGCTGTCATATAATTATCGCACTTTTATTCAAGCACTTCTTCATTGCTAACGAGTGAGAAATGAAGTGAAATAAAAGAACGTTATACGCGATATAATTCAACACACAGTGTGTTTGTGGAGTCTGAGAAAATACGTATTTACGTTCATGTAGTGTACGATCCGGGAAAGACAGTCGTTCCAAACATCATCCTGTTTATTACACCAGTTCTTTATTTCATGTTTCGTGGACATTTATTCCCTTGAAAAGGTAAAAACAATCTGCATAAGTTTGGAGGTAGAAGCAGCCAGTGAATATACATGTATATGACATTTTAATATACTCACTCACACACACACACACATATACACACACATACACACTCACTCACTCGTATACTGTGCGGTTAATCATTTAAAGAATTACTGATTTGTATTGAACCTGCTAATAAATAAAGAGTCTGTACAAAATGTTCCAGAGGCCATGAGCATCGAGGGAACGTCCCGGAAAACAGGAGTGAAATGTGAGTGATGTAAAGCATTAACACGCTGAGAGTGAGTGTGAGAGAGTGTGTGAGAGAGTGAGTGAGTGAGTGAGTGAGTGAGAGAAAGAGAGTGAGGACAATTAAGGCTTATCGAGGAGTGAAATGTTACAGGGTGTGGAGAGAAGGAGTAAAAAGGAAAGGATGGAGGAAGAGAGAGAAAGAGAGAGAAAGAGAGAAACAGGGAGAGGAACGGAGGAAAAGGCAGATAGGCAAAGAACAGGAGGAAGAAAGGGAGAGCGAAAGAAAGATGGAAAGAGAGGGAAGGTGGAGAGGACAAAGAAAAGACAGGAGGAAGAAAGAATAAGAAAATGGAGAGGGAGGAAGATAGAGAAGAAGGGATTGATAGGGAAAGAGCACAGGAGGAAGGGATGATGGAGAGAGGAAAAGACAGCAGGAAAGAGAATGAACGGGAGGGAAGGAGGGAGAGCAAGAAGGAGGGAAGAAGAAGAAAAGGGGAGGGGTGAAGGTAAAGAGAAGAAGGGACTGAAAGGAAAAGGGAGGGGGAAATGAGGGGAGGAAGAGGAAGGAGAAAAGGAGAGAGTATGGGATGGAGGGACAGAGAGAGAGAGAGCTAGCCAGTGAATTAGCAGCTGTGTGTGTGTGTGTGTGTGTGTGTGTGTGTGTGTGTGTGTGTTTTAATCGATCCAGTGGAGGTCCAGGCTGCGGGCGATGAAGGCGTACGTATCTGCCACTTCCTGGATCACCTTGCTGGTGGGTTTTCCCGCCCCGTGGCCCGACTTCGTGTCCACGTAGATGAAGAGAGGGTTTGATTGGCCGGGCCAGCGACCAATCATGTGCTGCAGGGTGGCGATGTACTTCAGAGAGTGCAGAGGAACCACACGGTCATCATGGTCACCGGTCAACAGCAGCACAGCTGGGTATTGCACGCCGTCGCCCTCGGGGATCCGGATGTTGTGCAGAGGAGAATACCTGAGAGAGAGAGCGAGAGAGAGAGCGAGAGAGAGAGAGAGAGAGAGAGAGAGAGAGAGAGAGAGAGAGAGAGATGGTAAGAGGTCTGCTTTCTTTATATGGTCAAAGCTTCCTGGTGGGGGACACTTTCCATTGTGTAAAAATCCAGCTGACACATTTAGCAGCCGGCAGTCGACTGAGTGTGTGTGTGTGTGTGTGTGTGTGTGTGTGTGTGTGTGTGTGTGTGCGCGCGCGCGCACTCACTTGATAAGCCAGTCAAACTGCTCCTTAATTTCAGAACAGCCGAAGTCGGTGGTCCAGGCGTGGCCGATGGTGAACTTATGGAACTTGAGCATGTCCATCACACCAACTTGAGCTACTGCACATCCGAACAGGTCAGGCCTCTGATTCACACACGCCCCTTCACACACACACACACACACACACACACACACACACACACACGACAGAACTGCAATGTTTTGTTTGTAAACCTGAACATAGTGGGAATTTACAGTTACATCACGCTATGATCAAACTCAAGTTATGTACAGTGCATCCGGAAAGTATTCACAGCCTTCGCCATGACACTCAAAATTGAGCTCAGGTGCGTCCTGTTTCCACTGATCATCCTTGAGATGTTTCTACAACTTGACTGGAGTCCACCTGTGGTAAATTCAGTTGATTGGACATGATTTGGAAAGGCACACACCTGTCTATATAAGGTCCCACAGTTAACACTGCATGTCAGAGCACAAACCAAGCCATGGAGTCCAAGGAATTGTCTGTAGACCTCCGAGACAGGATTGCATCGAGGCACAGATCTGGGGAAGGGTACAGAAACATTTCTGCAGCATTGAAGGTCCCAATGAGCACAGTGGCCTCCATCATCCGTAAATGGAAGACGTCTGGAACCACCAGGACTCTTCCTAGAGCTGGCCGCCCGGCCAAACTGAGCGATCGGGGGAGAAGGGCCTTAGACAGGGAGGTGACCAAAAACCCGATGATCACTCTGACAGAGCTCCAGCGTGTCTCTGTGGAGAGAGGAGAACCTTCCAGAAGAACAACCATCTCTGCAGAACTCCATCAATCAGGCCTGAATGGTAGAGTGACCAGACGGAAGGCACTCCTCAGTAAAAGGCACATGACAGCCCGCCTGGAGTTTGCCAAAAGGCACCTGAATGACTCTCAGACTAAAGTTTGAACAAAAATTGAACTCTTTGGCCTGAATGGCAAGCGTCATGTCTGGAGGCACCAGTCATCACCTGGCCAATACCATCCCTACAGTGAAGCATGGTGGTGGCAGCGTCATGCTGTGGGGATGTTTTTCAGCGGCAGGAACTGGGAGACTAGTCAGGATCAATGGAAAGATGAACGCAGCAATGTACGGAGACATCCTTGATGAAAAACTGCTCCAGAGCGCTCTGGACCTCAGACTGGGGAGAAGGTTCATCTTCTAACAGGACAACGACCCTAAGCACACAGCCAAGATAACGAAGGCTGTGCACCGACGCTCACCATCCAACCTGATGGAGCTTGAGAGGTCCTGCAAAGAAGAATGGGAGAAACTGCCCAAAAATAGGTGTGCCAAGCTTGTAGCGTCATTCTCAAAAAGACTTGAGGCTGTAATTGGTGCCAAAGGTGCTTCGACAAAGTATTGAGCAAAGGCTGTGAATACTTATGTACATGTGCTTATTTTGTTTTTTATTTTTAATAAATTTGCAAAGATTTCAAACAAACTTCTTTCACGTTGTCATTATGGGGTATTGTTTGTAGATTTTGAGGAAAATAATGAATTTAATCCATTTTAGAATAAGACTGTAACATAACAAAATGTGGAAAAGTGAAGCGCTGTGAATACTTTCCGGATGCACTGTACACACGCATATATACATGTATGTATGTGTGTATATATATATATACATATATGTGCGTGCATGTGTGTGTGTCATACCCACTAGCAGGCCTCCGTTGGAGCCTCCATTGATGGTGAGTTTGTTTGCAGAGGTGTAGCCCTCCTTTATCAGATACTCTGCTGCACACTGAAAATCAGTGAAACAGTTCTGCTTGTTCTCCAACATCCCCGCTAGAGAGAGAGAGAGAAAACGGTAGAAAGTAAGCATGAGCGTCAGTAGAGATCTCAATTTAATACTACAATTTATGCAACGAATACCTATTGCAAAGAAATAGATACGACACTTTTCTTTTCAATCCAACTATCCATCCATCTAACCTTTTACTTCACCCATCGACCCTAGTCCATCCATCATTCATCAATCCATCCATCCTACTATCCATTATTCCAACCAACCATATATCCATCCATCAATCCATCCACATATCCAGATCCATCCATCAATCCAACTATCCATCCAATCATTCATCCACTAAACCCATCCATCAGTCCATCCATTCATTCATCCACTAAACCCATCCATCAATCCAACTATCCATCCATTCATCCACTAAACCCATCAATCCATCCATTCATTCATCCACTAAACCCATCCATCAATCCAACTATCCATCCATTCATCCACTAAACCCATCCATCAATCCATCCATTCATTCATCCACTAAACCCATCCATCAATCCATCCATTCATTCATCCACTAAACCCATCCATCAATCCAACTATACATCCATTCATCCACTAAACCCATCCATTCATTCATCCACTAAACCCATCCATCAATCCAAATCCACCCATAAATCAAATAACCCACTGCTCCATCCATCTCTCCATCATGCAATTCATCCATCCTACTATCCATGATTCCAACCATCCATCTGTCAGTCCAACTATCCATCCATCCACCTACCTAACCAATACATCCAGATCCACCCATCAACCAAACGGTCCATCCGTCCATCCATTTCTCAATCATCCATTAATCCCATCACACAATCCAACTATCCATCCATCTACCTAATCAACTATCCAGATCCTTCCATCCGTCCACCCATTTCTCCATTAATCCATTCCTGAGATCTACTCGTTATCCATCCAAGAACCCCTGTGCTCAAAAAATAAATAAATAAAAATATTCAAGTGCCTAGTTTCGGTCTCACACACACATTCTGATCACCTTTCACACTCCATTATGTACCTTTGTGCCACGTTTCCCCGTACTCCCCTCCTCCTCTGATGTTGGCCACGGCTAAAACTCCTCCCAAATGCCTCACAAAGATGAGCCTGGAAACACTGCAGCCGAAAACACACACTTGGTCACGCAACATCAAAGCCTCATTACCGTAGTGGTTAACGAACGCTCATACTGTACTGGGGTTTGAGTGTGTGTGTGAGAGAGAGAGAACAGTTACCTGTAGCTGGGTGTGATGGAGATGTTGAATCCTCCATAGCCGTAGAGGAAGGCTGGGTGTGAGCTGTCCAGCTGGAGGCCCTTCTTGTGCACGATGAACATGGGGATCTGTGTGCCGTCTGTACTGGGGTAGAACACCTGCACAACAAGACTTCCTAATAAGGCATTGTGCTTATGCTGCTTGTGTGTGTGTGTGTGTATATATATATGTGTCTAAGTGGTACCTGTGTGGTCTGGTACTCTGTAGGATCGAAGCCCTTCACTTGGACCTCCCTGAAGATGTGCGGTTGTAGAGGAGTTTTGGTGAGGTCGCAGTGGTAGATGATGGCTGCGAGGAAAAAGCATAGGACGAACAAAAAGTGTCACTAAATTACCAAATAGACGGATAAAAAGTAAAAAAAAAAAAAACGGATAAAAAGTAAGCTCCCTGCTGTCTGCACCTACCTGGAGAGAGGAAAGAGGTGAAGTAGTAGAAGATCTCGGAATCCTTCTTTCGGCCAGTGAAGCCCACGATGGAGCCCACCTCCAGTGGGAAGGTCTTCAGCTCCTCCCCCGACGCCAGCTGGTGCATCTTCAGCACGCTCTTCACGTCGTGGAGGTAACACACACACAAGAAGCTGGAGTACGTGCACGTAGCAAAAACTGAGGGGTAAAGAGATTAAAACACGTCTCAAATACGTAGCTAGCCAGAAAGCTAAGCACTCTGGACTGAATTTTGTTTAAGCTAAGGACTGAGAATTTATTTCTCTCACCGAGGACGTCTTTATCGTGCTGCGGGATGAGCTCCTTCCACTGACCGGGGGCCGGCCGGGCGAAGTCCACGTTGATGAGACGGTAGCGCGGAGCGTCCAGGTTCGTTTTGAAAGTAAACACGGTGCCCTCATTCGTCACGTACTCGTACTCGGCGTCAAAGTTGTCGATAAGCTTCACCCACGGCAACAACCCTGTCGTGACACAGACTGGTGACGAGTCACGCCACAAAATCGGGACCTTTCCCTGCAAAGCCTGCACTTGACCAATCACTGATGTTCAGTGTGGCAAGCTCCACCCCCAACAGTTTCGAATCCACAGATACTGTACATACTCGCTCTGGAGTAGGATCTTAAAAAAAAAAATTAAAAAAAAAAAAAAAAAATTAAAAAAAAAAAAAAAAGGATTCTGGAAATGTTACCCAAAACCTAACCGGAACTAAAGTTCCTGAAGTCCCATAATGGTTCCTAAAGTTCCTGTGTTCCTGAAAGTCTTCATTGGAGACACCTGATGTTCCTAAGATGCTAAAACGTTCATCAACACAGCTAAAGTTCCTGAAAAGGGACCTATATGAGTTCCTAAAATATTTTTTTTTAAATTTCAAGTTACTCATTTCCAAAAAGGTTCCTCAGATCAAAACTCGCCCAAAAATCCCTCAGAGAAACAGTTCAAGTGGAAACACACCTAGGGTTCATGAGTTCCTGAAAAGAGTCCTCAAGTGAAAACATGCTTAACATTCCAGAGTGCCTAAAAGGACCCGCCCATCTCAACGAGACCGTTCCTGAACAGTGTCCGATTGTGAAACATTATCGCTGAATCGGCAACAAACCGAAAAACCCTGAGACTCTTACAAGGGTTTCAGTGAAAATGTGCCGAGAAGGTTCCTCAAGTGGAAACACATCTAAGATTCCTGAGTTAAAGGTTCCTCTAATTAAAACAGTCCTGTTAAAAGGTTCCTCTACTTAAAAACATCTAAGAGTTCCTGAAAAGGCACCTATGAGTTCCTAAAAACTTCCCCAAACTTAAAAAAAGTTTTTCTAATTTCTAAAAAGGTTTGCTCAGATCAAAACTAGAAATCAAACCAGATCGAACCACGAAACTCACCACAGTCAACTCACACCTAGGGTTCCTGAAAAGGTTCCTCATATGAAAACAATTCTAAACAATTCTTTAAGTAAAAAAAATTAATAAAATGAATAAAAATCTCCACAAAATCATGTGTTCCTGAAAAGGTTTCGCAAGGAAGCTGCACCTAAAATATCCAATTTCCCAAAAATATTACATTCATGAAAGTTCCTAAAAAACGTTCCCAAAAGGTTTAAGATGAAATGAGCCTAAAGATCCTAAGAAAATATTGCTCAAATGATGACACGCCTGGTAAAAAGCGTCTCAGAGTCTCTGAAAAACGCTTTCTTAAGTGGACTGCAGCTAAAGTTCCAGGATTTCTATGGAAATTTTTTAAAAAGCACCCAGAGCTCAGGGCACTGCTATGGAGAAGGGCGTAGGAGGTGAGGAACGAGGGTGAGGTGGTGATTGATGAACGAGAGGATCACCTGTGATGCCGTCTGTGACGGTGTTGAGGTCGCAGTACCACAGCCTGTTCACCGGGTCACAGCCTTCTCTGATGGACAGCAACACGTAGCGGCCATCGTCAGACACCTAGAAAACACACACACACACGTTTATGTATGTAGTAACGTGTGTATGACCTGTATAAAGACACAGTGTGCGTGCGTTACCTCAGCTCCACTCATCCACTTGGGCTGGTCAGGGAACTCGGCACACAAAACGTCCTGGGACTGCGGAGTCCCCAACACGTGATAGTACAGCTTCTGATTCAGGTTCGTGGACGTCTCCGTCCCTGAGACAGAAACAGTATTGAACACAGTAAAGCGACGAATAATCCTGGGTTGTTTTTTTTTAACCAAAACTCTAAAGTTACTAAGTGAGTGTGTGTACCATCGCTCTTTCCCTCCTGCTCTGGATACGAGTTGTAAAAGAGGCCTTTTCCGTCGTGAGTCCAGGCCATGCAGCTGAACTTGACCCTCTCGAGCCGGTCCTCCAGAGCCACGGCTCCGTCGACACGCAGGAACCGGAACTCCACCCAGTCGGAACCGCTCGCGCTCACACCGTACGCCAGGTGCTCGCCGTCCTCCGAGAACGCGTAACCTGGCACAGGAACGACGGAAGAGAAGTGACGACACAAAGCACACACGGTAAAATAAAAATAAAATACACACACACACACACACACACACACACATACATACATACATACACATATATATATATATACACATATATGTGTTTTTCTGGGTATCGATGTACACGTATATATGCGCACTCACCTTGTAACGCCACAGTTCCATCGTCTGAGAACGTATTGGGATCGAGGAACACCCTGGGTTCCGTCTCGAGGTTCTCCTGCACGTAGAGAACGTTTTGGTTCTGTAAGCCCGTATTAAAGAAGTGAAAATACCTAACAGGGAAGAAAAGAGCTTCAGTCAGAGAGGAACGTCCTTTAACATACACATGTTGCAGCAGCACTTTATAGAACTATATATATATATATATATATATATATATATATATATATATATATATATATATATATATATATCTCTATATATGCATAGTTATGAGAAGTAAATGAACTGATAAAAAGATGCATTATTTAAAAAGTACATATTGTACATGAAGTAAAAAAAAAAGTAAAAATAATAATCCTCATGTTGGTGAAATTACAATTAATCAGTTGTAATTAATCAAATTACTTCATCAAAGTTAATTGTTTATAATTTATAACAAAAACCCACAAAACTATAAATAACTGCTTCTGCTTGAGTGAAAGCAGTAAATTATCCTTTGTTTTTGTTTATAAAAAGTGAGAGGTAATTGATTTTAAAAAAAAAAAAAAAAAAAAAAGCAGTAACACAAATGACCAAAGACAAACAAACGAGTCAATCGATGAGTCTGAAATACGAGGAGCACTTCAGTAAAAGATGAAGTCGAAGTACACAATACTGAATAATGAACTAATAAACCTTCTTAATGACCAAACTGCTCGTTAATATAGTTTCATCGTTTCCATAACATCTACTGCCCCAGCCTCACCTGTTACCCCGTTTGAAGGGGCAGCTGTATTTCGGGTAATCATAGAGCTCGGTCATGCGCGCTTTAAAAGCCTCTCTGATTGGACAGTCCTCCAGGAAGGGCAACGTCAGCTGGTTCTGCGCGTTCACAAACGCCTGAGAGGGAGAGAGTGGTGTATAAATTCAGCCGTGCTGATACGATCGGGTTTAAACGCAGGCCTCTGCCTCTCGAGCGGCCTGGGGGGGAAACGCGGTTATGGGAGTCAAAAGGTGAAGGAAGCGGCGGGGGGATTTACCTGCGTTTTCTCGCTGTCCGGATCCTCCAGCCAGCTGTACGGGTCAGGAACCTTCTGTCCATGGTAATCGTCCACCTGAGAACACACCGGCACATCCACTGAAAACCCTTTCACACTACATCCTGCTTTCTGGAACGCAAATAAATAGGGATTTATGGGAAATTTACCCATGATCCCGTATCAGTGACACAAACGACCCACGCCAAACAAACGAGTCAGAAGTAACACAAACGACCCACGCCAGACAAACGAGTCAGAAGTAAGACAAACGACCCACGCCAGACAAACGAGTCAGAAGTAACACAACGACCCACGCCAAACAAACGAGTCAGAAGTAAGACAAACGACCCACGCCAGACAAACGAGTCAGAAGTAACACAAACGACCCACGCCAGACAAACGAGTCAGAAGTAACACAAACGACCCACGCCAGACAAACAAGTCAGAAGTAACACAAACGACCCACGCCAGACAAACAAGTCAGAAGTAACACAAACGACCCACGCCAGACAAACGAGTCAGAAGTAACACAAACGACCCACGCCAGACAAACGAGTCAGAAGTAACACAAACGACCCACGCCAGACAAACGAGTCAGAAGTAACACAAACGACCCACGCCAGACAAATAAGTCAGAAGTAACACAAACGAGTCAGAAGTAACACAAACGACCCACTCCAGACAAACGAGTCAGAAGTAACACAAATGAGTCAGAAGTAACACAAACAACCCACGCCAGACAAACGAGTCAGAAGTAACACAAACGACCCACGCCAGACAAACGAGTCAGAAGTAACACAAACGACCCACGCCAGACAAACGAGTCAGAAGTAACACAAACGACCCACGCCAGACAAACGAGTCAGAAGTAACACAAACGACAAACGAGTCAGAAGTAACAAATGACCCATGCCAAACAAACGAGTCAGAAGTAACACAAACGAGTCAGAAATACACAAACGAGTCAGAAATAACACAAACGAGTCAGAAATAACACAAACGACAAACGAGTCAGAAGTAACAAATGACCCATGCCAAACAAACGAGTCAGAAGTAACACAAACGAGTCAGAAATAACACAAACGAGTCAGAAGTAACACAAACGAGTCAGAAATAACACAAAAGAGTCAGAAAAAACCCAAAGAGTATGAAATGAAATGAAAGGGTCTTTACGGGAAAATCTAAAGGCAACCGATTTAAAATATTTTTCTAAACAGATTTCCGAATTTGTGTATATTTTTATGGAGAGTTTTACTTTTGATTAACGCTACACTTTATAAAATGTGTGATCATTCTTAAAGATTTAAAGTGAGCGGTGGAATCAGTTGCTCTCTGTAGATTTTGATGTGTCAAATGTAGAATAAATTATTTAACATTTTTATCTTTTATACTCAAAATAAAAATCCTGTACTTCATATTTATTTATTTAAAAAATATATATACACATTTGATTATTTTTTTCCACTTGCTATTTCGTTTATTTCATTGACATTCTGACACACCTGTAATGGTGCATTTTATTTTCCTTTTGTTTCTTATTTCTATTGTTAGACTTCAGTTACATAGATACAATAGAAATGCTAGCAGTTAGCATAGTGAAGAGATTTTAGTCAGCTAGCAACTATTAAACCAAGCAAACATTATCATTAGCGTCTTTCATCTTTTCCTGATTATTATTACTATGATTATTTAAATAAAATACTATTAACACGTCGTTGTTTAGGTTTCAGCATCCAGTCATTCATTCACAGTGAGTTCAGCTAATGCTAGCTAACTAGCTAACAGAATCCATTCATTCTGTTAGCATGGCTAAGCTAGCTAACGATTAGCACTAATAAAAAAAAAATCCGTCTAGGCTTACCACAGCTTCATCGCGATATGCGTTTGGGTACTGAATTTGCATTTTAATGTTATTTTTATTCATATTAGTATAAAATAAAAATAAGGCCGTCGGTAAAAAGGTTTGTACTAAAACGGAATAGATATTTAAATTGAATTAGCCGAAAGCTAACACTTCGCCGTAGACTTTTTGCTAATGAAATCTCAGCGGCGCGGGTTCAATCCCATTCAACTCAAAATGGCTTCTCGTTCAACATGTAGTGCACTACATAGGGCGTAAATAGCCTTTAATTCATACACCTTTGTAAGTGCACCTATATAGGGAGTATAGAGGGATTTAGGATTCAGCCCCAGAGTTTGCTTCTGATTAGAGGAATCGACAAAAAAAAGACGTGATAAACAGCACTTGATGGAGCAGCGCAGATTTTAATATCGCCACCTGCTGTTCATAAAGAGACACTGAACGGTTTTTTGTCAAAATAAATAAATAAAAAAGTAAAGAATATTTAAAAGAATTTAACGCTGTAATGTTTTTACACACAGATTTGACTGTTTAATTGATTTGTTTCTCTCTTCTATTCTTTCTCTTTTTCCTTTCTCCATCTTTCTGTTTTATACTCATCTATCTGTATCATCCTCCGTCTTTCTGATTTTCTCACGTTATCCCTCTTATTTTTTCTATTGTATTTCTTTCTTTCCTTCGTTCTGTCATTCTTTAATCTTTTTAACGTATCTCTCTTTCTGCTTGCGCTCAATATTGCCATTTTCTTTTTTGTTTGCTTACTTTTTATTTACGTTTCTCGCACTTCATTTTAATTGCCCTTCTCGGGTTGTCTCAAGGCATTTCTTTCTCTTTTGTCCCCTGTCTTTTTCTCCTTCGCTCCTTTTTTTTCTCTTCTTGCGCTCTCTCATTTTTCTCTTGTTCTTTTAATCCTTTCCCTTCTTTTTGCTTTTTCCCCCACCTCAATTTATCTCACCATCCGGGTACCTCCGGGATGCTCATTTCAACATACTACCGTTTGGGACACATTAATAATAATAATAATAATAATAATAATAATAATAATAATAATAAGCGGAGATAAACAATATTCCGGACCGGAAGTCATTTTTCCGAACGGGGTTTTCTGGGCCACGTGATACTTTTGTCCTGAGATCATGTTCTGTGTTTTTGCAGGTCATTTGTTCAAGGGAGAAACTCGGCGCGTGCACCTTTAACTCAACCTGGAATTACAGTGTACCGCGTGCTGAGCCTTTAAACTCCACCCCCATGACGTCACGTGTATTTGGCAGGACAAGAAAGAGGTAGGAAGGAGTGAGGGAGTGACGGAGTGAGGCGGTAAACGGGGTGTCTGTCCGTGATGGAGGCTGTACAGAGGATGACGGTGACAGCGACGGCGGCGTGGCGGAGGATCCGCTGCTCTCGCGCATCCGCGTGAAACCCAGTGTCAGTCAGAGAGAGAGCGCGCGCGTGAGAGGCGTGAACATGGCCGCGGTGCTGTGCGGTGGTGGTGGAGGAGGAGGAGGAGGAGGATGCGGGAGCGCGTGCTTGCAGGTGCTCCTGTTCGGCTCGACCGCGCTCGTGATCCTGGCGGAGAGAACCGCGCGTGAGTGACCCCGCAACACCCCCTTATCACACATAACTCCACAGTATCTGTGCTGCACGTGAGGTTCAGGTGTCGTTACAAGCATCACCTGTGCGCGAGATCAGATCAGATCAGCATCATCACAGACACCTTTATCTTTTTCTCCCCCCTCCCCCCTCCCTAAATGTACATACACTGTATATTATACCTTGCATCACAGTGCATTATGGGTATTCTGCACGTGCAGTGGTTATGAAAACGAGGTCGGGCAGCACCCCCCCTCCCCCCAATTAAAATATGACGCAATAACGGCGGAAATCGCGACCATTCCTGATAGCCCAGTTTAAACTGAATGGGTTTAAAATGACGCCGGAAGTTGCCGGAAGTTGCCGGGGATGTGGGTTAAATCTTCCATCCAGGAAATGTTCGATATTGAATAAAGAAATGTGTTATAAGGTTTAATAAAAGCGTGCGGATTAATCCGCTTCGGAAAGCACGTGAACATGTTCCTGAGTGTAAATGTAAAGGAAGTGTAACTGATCCAGATCTCACACACACACACACACACACACACACACACACACACACACACACACACAGACCAGAAGCTCACCTGTACAGGTAGATCAACTACATGCCGGGCATTGCACCAAGTGTCAGCTTCAACCAGGGTGTGCGCGCGTGTGTGTGTGCGTGTGCGTGTGTGTGTGTGTGTGTGCATGTGTGCGTGTGTTCGTTCTGCACTATCGATTAGTACTGGCCCAAGAGAATGAAGTAAAATGTTAATTCATCCAAAAAATGTAATTTATTTAATGTTCAGGTTCATTAATGTTACTGTTCTGTCTCTCTCTCTGTCTCTCTTTCTGTCTCTCTCTCTCTCTTTCTGTCTCTCTCTCTGTCTCTCCGTCTCTCTGTCTGTCTCTCCGTCTCTCTGTCTGTCTCTCCGTCTGTCTCTCCGTCTGTCTCTCTCTCTCCTCAGTGATCTGCTGCTTTGCCTTCTACCTGTGGAAGGAGCAGTTGTTGTGGGCGGGGCTGACCTTTGCCCTGTTGTTGCCGGGGGCGATCGTGCAGGTGCTGAGCTTTATGTGGTACCGGGCAGATGGAGAGCAGCGAACATGTCACCTGCTCATCATACACACACTCCACCTGGGCATCTTCAAAAGGTGTGTGTGTTCAGGCTGTGGGACTGCAGTGTGTGTGATAATGTTTTGTGTGTGTGTGTGTGTGTGTGTGTAATAATATGTGTGTGTGTGTGCAGGTTGTGGGACTGCAGCGTGTGTGTGTGGCGTGCTCAGTCTCAGGCTCAGCAGGTGATGCAGCAGGTGGACGTGGCGGCGTTGCGTTTGCTCGACGTTCTGCTCCTCACCCTTCCTCAGGCGCTCACACACACGTACGTCCTCACGGCAGCCGAGTTCAGCCTCACGTCACCAGGTCAGTCTGCTGTTACGACACGGACGTTACCGTAATCCTCCCAATATAAACCACCTCACTTGTTGTGTGTATAAATGCCTGTTTAATTATGTGTGTGTGTGTTGTGGTCAGTTGCGCTGTGTAGCGGTGTGTGTGTGCTGTCCCTGTCCTGGGCGTTGGTGTTGTACAGTCGGGCGTGTTGTCTGGCGCGGCCCGGTCACCTGCTCATGCTCCCCGCTGCCCTGCTGTGCCAGCTGTTGTGGAGGGCGGGGCTACTGAGCGCACGCTTCGCCAGCCTCGCCCTCTTCGCCCGCTCCTTCGGATGCTGGGTCATCGGCGTCGTGGGTGAGTGTAACATACACACACACACACACATGTATATACACATATATATCACGTCCCTCTGAACAAGCCGTTACTATAGAAACGGTAATGCAGTAGATCGAGCGCGTTAACATAACTCACCACCTTCTGACCAATCAGAATTGAGAATTTAACAGCAATGTGGAATCAGGATATAAAAGTAGAACAGATTCTAC
This sequence comes from Ictalurus furcatus, assembly GCF_023375685.1. Taxonomy (NCBI): domain Eukaryota; kingdom Metazoa; phylum Chordata; class Actinopteri; order Siluriformes; family Ictaluridae; genus Ictalurus; species Ictalurus furcatus. Next base: position 2,133,153 of record NC_071256.1, read on the forward strand.
AGCGTATCCGCCTTGTTGTATATTATTTTTGCGTAAGTAGTTTTTTCCCGCTCTCTGCTTGCAGGTTGCCATTGGCTGATCGCAGCGTTGTGGTTGGTCTCTCAGCAGACCGATATCTGCGTGGGACAGTGCGCTTGGCGTGGGTTCAACCTCGTGCTGGGGGGCGTGCACGTCTTCCTGTTCCTGAACGTGAAGGACGGACCGTCTCGGTACCGCATGGCCGGCTTTTACACGGTAACTGCGGCATCGCACGAGGGCGAGTTTATTAAGGCTCTTCCAAAGCTCATTGTTCTAACTGTTCCAGAGCAGGGGTATTTATAACGCAGGGGTATTTATAACGCAGGGGTATTTATAACGCAGTAACCCTGAGAAACCTGGGGGAAGTCAAATCCACACCGAGCGCGTGAGGAGACGTCACGGAGATACCGGGTTTCATCCACGAGTCTAAAATGCGACGAATCTGTCGTGAAATCTCGTCTTCTGTCCTTAAGCATTAAGCATGAGCTGCTTTTTTTGTGTTCCCAGGGTCCTATGTTCCCCCAGTTCAATGTTCTGTTAACACGCTTTAAGTAAACTTTTAAAGGATTTAAAAAAAAAAAAAAACAAACCCATGACTAGATAGCTAATTTAACTAGCTAAATTTTAAAACGTAACTAGCTAGCTTATTTAACAAAATATGTAACAAAACGTAATGAGTTACGTAATATTTAACAATATCAGTTTCCAAAACGTGACTAGCTTTAATGAGCGGATTTAAAAAAAAACAAACAAAAAAAAACTTACCTAGCTGGCTAATTTAACAAATTAAATTTATAAAATATAACTAGCTAGCTAATTGAACAAACTAAATTACGAAACATAACTAGCTAGCTAATTAAATGAGCTGATTTAAAAAAAAACAGAACACTTAACTAGTTGGCTAATTTAACAAGCTAATTTTACAAAATATAACTAGCTAGCTAATTAAATGAGCTGATTTTTTTTTTTTCTAAAAACAACCACTTAACTAGCTGGCTAATTTAACAAATTAAATGACAAAATCTAGCTAGCTAATTTAACAGGCTAGTTTACAAAGATCTGCGTAAGTAAATGACAAATTACGGATTACTTCATGTTTATTATTATTTTATGTTTTATCCTGAAATTAGTCCAACAAAAGACAACATCTTACTAGAGATTTGTGATTTGGACCAAACGAGAACCGCGGCTTCATTTTTACTTACACCACAGCAACTCGCCTTTTAAAATTTTGTGTAAAGAAAAACCGCGTTATCGTTTTTACCCGTGTACAGTTGCGTTTAAAGACGTGTACAGTTGCGTTTTTATCCGTGTATAGTTACGTTTTTACCCGTGTACAGTTGCGTTTAAAGACGTGTACAGTTGCGTTTTTATCCGTGTATAGTTACGTTTTTATCCGTGTATAGTTGCGTTTAAAGACGTGGGACGTTCGCGATACGAATTAGTTTCTCACCAGCGTTCACTCCTTTGTCCGTGTCGTCACAGGTGATGCTACTGGAGAATGCCACGCTCGTCCTGGCTGCCTCCGACATCCTCACCGAGGCATCATGGGAGAGCCTGACTGTCCCCACTGCTGTCCTGTGTAGTTTCCTGCTGGGTCAGTGGACGAGCGTGTCCTTCCTCTCGGTTCTTTCAGTCTCTGTTCAGCCGCATTATTAACTACACTTTTCAGAGGTCGAGCAGCATGTCTACCATAAACGATCTGGGCACCATAACTTTTGAGCACACGGCACATGTGATATTTGTGTATTCGCTTCATTTCGTCATCTAACCTTAGGTTGGTTCCTGAACTAGCCACTGCAGTCTTCTGTAGCTGAACATAACTAGCGAAAGTTAGCCTGTAGTTGCGAGCCTTGATTGTTAGCCAGTAAGCTTGCTAATGTACGTAAGCTGTAAAATTGTGTCACGTTAGCTACTTAATTTTAACTAAAGAATAACTTCTGGCAGTTCCAAACACTGTTAGCTAAATAACGCTGAAGCAACTAATCCAGCTAAGGATAAGTAACAGACGGTGATTAGCCTTAGTGATTAGCAAGGAAGCTACATTAGCTGAGAGGATGTGTTAACATTAACTAGCTGATTTCAGCCCCAGAGCAACTTCTGGTAATCCATAAAGACGGAAATGACTGTTAGCTAGCTAAGGGACAAGGAACGATGCTAAGTAAAGTGAAGTAGCAAGGCAGATACTTAACTACAACAGCAATTATGACCATTAGCTACTTAAGAGATAAGCAACAAAGCTAACTAACAATAAGTAGCAGATTAGCCTTAGTGGCTAGCAAGGTAGCTACGTTTGCTGAGAAACAATGTTAGCTTGATAAAGTAGACATGCTAGCTAAGGATAAAAAAAAAGTTAGCTTTTGGATGTATATCAGAAATCTTTGTCTGTTCTCTCAGAAAACTCTCTTTTTCTCTCTCTCTCTCTCTCTCAGGTCTGACGTTTCTGCTGGTATACTATCGTTTCCTGCACCCGAAGTCCACAGAGATCTCCCACACTCTGCATCACGGAGCTCAGGCGGGCAGCGCGTGTCTTGATCAGGGTGACTCGTCTTTCTCCCTGGCTGACAAGAGCCTCACTCTTCCCTCTCTCCGTCCTCCGATCTCCTCCTCCCATCCCTCCTTCTCGCTGCTGGAGCACCCGGGGAGCTGCGGGGCGAAGGCGGGCGCCGAGTGCCGCCACCACCACTGGCTCCTCGTGCGTCTGGCGCTGAAAACCGGAGACCCGAGCAAGATCGAGCGGGCGTTCGGCGGCGGAGGAGCGACGGGCATCGTGAGCGAAGAGCAGGAAGACGACACGGGAGAGAAAGGAGGAAGAGGAGGAGACGGGTTGGACGTCAAGGACGAAGACGACACGCTGGCGCCGCTGTCCGACTGCAAGGACGAGTTCGAGAGCGTGAGCGAGGCGAGGGAAGACGAGGCCGACGACGAGGCGGATGGGGACGCGAGTGCGGAAATGGACAGCGTGGACTCGGAGTGGAAGCGCAGCTCACCCGAGGGGAAGTCCGTGTTCGGAGACAGCCCCGAACCCGATTACTGCCCCACCGAGTCCAGCTCCACGCTGTACTTCAGCGCCGACCCACAATCCCCAAGCAGCGCCAGCGACCCCCGTCCGGAAGTTTCCGGACATCACCTGACAGGCCCACGCCGGCACCTCATCCTCTCCGCACGAGGCCTAGAGGACGACACGGGTTTCTGACCAGGTTCAAACGTGGACCGAGCCGAGTTTGTTTAAACGAATCACACAGGAAACGCACTCGGTCGGACTCCGTGTCAACCAGACTTCACTGTGTAGCTGAAGCGTGAGGGCGGCCATCTCGGATGGCCGGAATCTTCTTTTTAACTCCGTTTAAGCTCCGCCCCTCAAACTTTGTCCGCTTATGTCATTTGGAGTTGCGCTGGTGTTGCTGGAAAAGATTTCAGTGAGACTTTGGATTACTTGTTAGCTACATTAGCTGTGCAGCTTCCTTGCAAAACTAAGGATACATGTCTTAGCTGATTGACCGGGATATATCCGTTTATATATTCGCACAAAAAACAGCCGCAAATCAGACGTCTTCTCTTCTCAGTGATGGCGGGGCGGGGGGGGGGGGCGGAATTGCATTTTCCTTCACTCGGCACCGATCAAATCATTTGCATAAAGATAAACTCCGCCCACCTCCTTTCGCCAACGACCTCTCAGCCTCCTGCTGCTGTAAATCACCAGCTTTCTTTAATAACAAACGGCTCCGGGCTGATTTGTCGCTTTCGCGTTTCAGACCTAGCGAGCGAAAGCTGTACGGCGAAGTGATGTAAAATTAGTCGTACGCATCGTTTGATCTTTAGCCTAATCGCCTCGGCGGTTTTTACAATCAGCGATATATATATATATATATATATATATTTATATACACACACAGTAGTCAGGGCCGACGCTTTGCCGTTCAGACCTCGTTATAACTAATAGATAAGAAACAAAAGCCAGTACTCTTTATAAACACAGCGTCAATGTTTATAGATGAAATGAAATGAAATATCATGTTACATACTCGCGTTTCAGTGTTCGTTAAGTAGTCTAGGAAATTCCAATAACAAACCGGTATCTGCGTAATCGCTGTGATATTCTGGGTCCGGTTACGCCGTACCAGTCCCGTAGCTGTGTTTTATTAAGTGCAAGCGCGTAAAGTAAATCGTTTGGGAAGTAAAATCCAGTCGTAGATCAGACAGTTGAAATGACACGTCCAGGAACGAACCTAAAAGCCGTTCTGACGCACCGTGTAGTGGAACGGAGCCGATCGCAGAGCTATTTCCGGTTCGGTCTACGGCGTCGCTGATGCTGTTTTTATCCCCCGTTTAAAAAAACAAAACAAAAAGCACCTGTATAGAAATAAACGCTCTCTAGAGATCAGCGCTCCTGGGGGGGGGGGTGGGGGTGGGGGGGGATTAACATGAACAGAAATTACCGTCGAAATGTTTTAGAGATGTTAGAAAGAATATTTTCTTTTTCGTTCACAAGATTTCCTTGTTTCTCGCGTGCGTCCTGTGTAAAGCCGTGTGAACTAGACGGCGTACTCTAACCTTTGACCTGTTATGTAGCGCGTCTCCGCGCAGGTCTGTTTGTACTCTGTGACCCATGAAATCTCCGTGGTTCAATCCGGATTTGACGAAGGTCGGTCGTTATTACAGGGCTATAGTCACCGCTTGCTGTAAACAGGTGGTATTTGTGTATTCACTACAGGTACAGTCCAGGTACGGTCGAGTAAAAGCAGTGCTCAGGTTTAGAATGTAAATATCAAACTTGCAAAAAAACAAAAACCCTGACAAGGCCATTGATGAGCATTACGTAACTCCTTGTTGGCAGCGGTTCATTTTGGGGAATTCTGACCAGATTACTCAGTTTAAAAGCTTTTCTCAGAGCGGATTGTATAAGTTATGGAGTCATTCAGGGAACTCTCATTGGACCGTTCGATTTGGGTGATTAATCAGGGAAGTCTGGACCGTGGAAGTGAATTCTTTCAGGTAACCCCGAACGGACCGTACGTATTACGCAGGATCTCTGATTCTCTGATGGCTGTCGGCGTGCGCTCCTATCCCAACGTGTGCACAGCTGATTTTTCACCCACTCTTCCCGGCAGCTTTGCTCCAGGTTCTTCAGGTTGTTTGGGTTGGGTGTCGTTTTGTTGACTGATTTTCAAAGCGTCCCGCAGGTCCTCGACGGGATCCAGATCTGGACTTTTGACTCGGCTCCTGGAGAGCGAGCGTTCACACGCTTTTGTTGTGGCTTTGACCTTGAGTCTGGGACGTGGTGTCCTGCTGAAAGCTCGACGCCTGTCCCAAACGTTAGCTTCTTTTAAGCAGAGCGATGACGGTTCCGTTGTAATATCCCTCTGTACTTTCCGTTCGCGCTTAATTTTGACCAGGAGCGTCTCCGGAGCACGATGCCGCCGCCACCATGTTTCACTGTAGTGTAAATCGAGGTATGGCCTGCGATAGCTTTATGCTACACGCACAGCGCTTCGAAACTTATCTCGAGACAAATATCTCGACCAGTCACGTCTTCAGCAACGGTTTCTTCCTAGCCACGCCTCCCATACAGTCCTCAAGTACACAGAGCTCTTGTAAATGGTTTTCTGATGCACCTTCACTCCACTCTCAGCTCTGTCGGGTTTTTCCAGAATAGTCTCGTCTGGGTAGTGCTTGCGTGGTGGTGTGTGACGCAGCCTTATCTTTAACTTCCTCAGAAGACTCCAGTCTTCATTTTCACTTCTGTCCTTCAGACCGACCGGCTCTTCAAGAACGGTTCAACTGAGGTGGGGTTGTTTTGTTTTTTTTACTCAGAAAATGGCAGCCATTTTAAATATTTCAGAACTGAAGGCCAATTATAAGTCGTTTGTGTCCTCGTTAAGGCAATAGGTGCGTCCCAGTCGAAGGGCAGCTGCCTTTAAGGCCGCATCCCGTGATGGCAGCTGTGTTCGGGACAGCCTTCCTAATCGTCACATATCATCACATTTACTGTGATGTTTTTGTTTACAATAATAATAAAAAAAACACACACTGACAGGAAGAATATGCGATATTTATATCATTTGCATTCCGAATAACCGTTCTGAATAGTATACTATAATCGCGTATATACGATCCGAATTGATCTCTTGGTAAAGATTGCGTTATTTCCTGTTGGAAAATTTTTCTTCTTCTTCGGTATAAAGACAACAGGAAGTGCTCTCTGTTTGCTTTCGTCTCCCGTTCCTAGCACAGGCTCCTTTCCCAAGTGTACATGTTGCGTATTGTATATATTCATAGCTCGATCGCAGTATTTTTAGAGTAGAGTTGCGGCCATATTAGTTTCATTTATTGCTAATAAAACACTATTGTAGCTGGCGATGGCCGTGCATGGCTAAACAATAGAATAGATGTAGCATGGTGGGAGGTCGGATAGTGTACGTTTTGCAGCTATTCCGAGACTTCGATCGGTCAGCGGAAGTTACGCGTTCGGTTAGAGATGTCTGATTGGACCATCTAAGTTCGGAGAGCTCAGATTGGACTGTAAGAGTGATATTTCCAGTTAGGGAACACTGTTTTGTCTGTGTAAATTACCAAGTCCTTCAGGGAACACTGATTGGGCCGGATTGGATCGGACGTAAGGCGTACGGTAAATCCGGCAGCTCTGATTGGACCCTGGAAACGTTATGCAATAAACTTTGACAAATGTACAGCATACGGACTTTGTTGTTTTCCGCGCTGATGTATTTTGCCACTGTAACTTGTACAACCCCTCACCACTGTTACTGTTCGACTCGCTGTGAAACTGTTTTCCTGTCCTCTGTCGCAGTGCTGCACAGAGCTGTACAGGCTACTTCGAACTCGCAAGAGGTATTTCGCTGCTGGTTTTAACACGCCCTTGTCGACTTTTCCCTTGTTTTTTAATTTTAATTCTTTTATTTTATTTATTTTTTTTTTTTTTACAAACGTGCGTAAAGCAGCAGTCAGCACGAACGCGAAGAAAATCTTCCTAGCAGAAAAGGAGCTAGCTTCTCCTAGCGGTTCGTTTCGCTTCGCGTGACATTCACACGTCGTATTGGAACGACCCGGAAGGGAAGCGCTTGCTCGCTAGCTATACCTCAGCCATTCCGCTGAGTTTTTGCGGAGTTTTAGCGCTTGCTAGCAACCTAGCCGATTAGCTGCTAGCTAGTTAAAATGTGAACCAGTCGAATTCGGTCTCTAATTTAAATAGTAATCCTTTAAATAGTGAGAATATCAGCTAAGGGTTGTTTTAAAAAAAAAATTTTCTACTTAGCATCACTCACTAGCCTATAGTACAACAACAATGCTAAAGCTACGCAGCAGAAGAAGAGATTGTTTTACTTCGGGTTTGTTTATTTATTTATTTATTTATTTATTTATTTATTTATTCGGCTACAAGTTTAAAAGAAATACAGTTTGTCCATTCACGCAAGGGTGTGTTAAAAACAGTGGTTGATTGATGTTTACAAGGACTACATGATGCAGGAATGTACATATCTAATGTGTGTGTGTGTGTGTGTGTGTGTGTGTGTGATGATCCTGTGCATGGTGTGACACTGACCAGACACTGTTGCTTCATTTATTTATTCTCTGACTGAGATATTTAGGAAAGAAAAATGTTCCATGAGTAAATAATGATCAATAATTAAGAGCACGCAGTGAGCGACGAATCCTAACAATTGGCTCAAGTGGTTCTTTGGACCAATCCAAAGGCGTGTGCGCGTGTGTGTGTGTGTGTGTGTGTGTGTGTGTGTGTGTGTGTTTTGTTTGTTTTTTTATGTTCCGCACTCTCAACCTTAGTTCCTAGCCGCAATTAGTTCCCATTGACTGTTTGATGCACGTGAGCCCGGTTTCATTTTATCCTGTCATATACGACCTCTCGGTAAACGTGTATATAGCGACATTGTGAAACAAATAAAGCTTGGAAGGAAGGAGATCGCCGGTGCATCTTTCGAGCGAACCTAGCTCGTACATTTAGCTTTCTTTGCTAACGCAACATGAGTAGCTGGTACGAATCCGAGCACGTGACATGTCAATCAAACTTAAATACATTTTAAACAGAATGGTGCGCATAGACTGGGGTGCAGGCGATTAGTACTATTCCTCACTGGAACAGTAAATAAATGAACAGGCCACGCCCACAAGAGCCAAACTACAGTACAGTGTAAGCGGAGTCATCGCACGCAAACCTTTAGTAAATCAAGGCCTCAGCATTTCAAGGTTAAAACTCCATTTATTGTTCACGGGATCATTGGATGGGTCATTAAATGCAAGTGCAGAACCAGTGTGTGTCGTTTCAGTTTGTTGTATTGTCTCTAACTCGTTTCCTGAACGTTCTGTGTGGTCCTTCTTGATTAGCGGTTACATTCGTGAACGCGTGGGCTAGTAAAAGCCCGATCGAGCAGATTCGAATTGTCCTTCGAAAGGAAAAATATCAAGATATATTTAGCTTTGATGCGTCGCTATACAGTCCCCTCCAAAAGTATTGGAACAGCAAGGCTGGTTCTGTCGTTTTTCACTATACGCCGAAGACATCTGGACTCGAGATCAAACGACGAATATCAGACGACGGGATCAGAACTTCAGCTTTCGTTACCTCCACATTCGCATCTAGATGTGTTGAACAGCTTGAAAGAGCATGGGACGTTTTTGTTTGAACGAGCGTCATGGCTTGGGCTTGCACGGCAGCTTCTGGAACATTCTTACTAATCTTCATTGATGATGGAACTCATGATGGTAGCAGCAGAATGAATTCAGAAGTCTACAGGAACATTCTGCCTGGCAATTTACAGACAAATGCGTCCAATGTAATTGGGAGGAACTTCACTTAGACCAGACCTTAACCCAACCGAGCAGCATCTCACATTCTGAAAGGGAGACTGAATGGAGAAACCCCCCAAAACAAACAGCAACTAAAAGAATCTGCGGTACAAGCCTGGAAGCCTTGATGATGTCACTGGGTTGCTGGTTTGATGCAGTTATCGCAAGCAAGGGACATGCAAGCAAATATTAAGTGTTATTTATTTTCATTTACTGTAAGACTATCTGTTCCTATACTTTTGCTCGCCTAAAATTCGGGTGGTCTGCCAGCAAAGGTGCCATGTTTGAAGTTGTAAAACACGTCTAGGTGTAAAATATGTACGAGTAAACGAAAGCTGAGATTCTGATCCGTCGTCTCATATCCGTCTTTTGATCTCGAGCCCAAATGTCTTCGATGTATAGCGAAAACCATAGAGCTGGCCTTGCTGTTCCAATACTTCTGCAGGGGACTGTACATGCTAATATAGTGTATTAACACAGCAAGTGATGCACTGTGCTGCTGTGTTTCACCCGATCTCTGTATCTGATTTTCTGAGGCTCCTGTCTGGATTATTTAACCCCCCCCCCCCCCCCCCCAAGTATTGCAACACCGCAAACACACTTATCATAACAACATGATGAGTCAACACACTCTTAACTGTTTTCCAGTGCTGTTCTGTAAACCTCCCTGCATTGCCTGTTGGGTTGAGACGAATGAGACAGAGGCCTGTTGGGTTCAGATAGAAGCGCTGCACTCAAATCCATTACAATGAACACATTTCAGAACAATCTAGCCAAGAAAGTGAAGAAATCCAGTGCAGGACGGACAGCCACGGATCCTGGATGAAGAACCAACCAAGAACCAAAGGTAACGCTCAACGCGATGCTACCACCACCATGTTTCTTGATTATACACAGTGGGGTGGTGTTTGGATCGCGTATATTAACACCGCATGTGATAATGTGGTGTTTACCGTGCACGCCGTGTTGCTGTGTTTCACCAGACCTCTGTAGTTGTTGTTCCAAGGCACCTGTATTGTTTAGTGCTCCCCCGTTCCATGGTCCGCCCCCCCCCCCCCCAACGGCTGCAGTGTTGCAACATCACAAACACACCTATCAGTCGTCGTGATAGGACGAGTCAACACATTCTGCCTTTTTGTTTTTTCTTGGTGCTATTTTTTTGGAAACCTCCCTGCGTTACACAATCGAGCTGTTTTCCTCTCTTTAGACGAACATGCGAGGCATTGTGAGACAGATGTGTAAGAGCAGGGAAATTAAAATAATAAAATATGCAGGACGGGGCGGGACTGGGAAGTGCTGTACTCAAATTCATTACAATGAAAAATATAACGTAGCAGGCAAAGTGTAAAGATAGTGTATGGAAGAGATAGTCGTGGATTCTGTCCAGAGAATCCAGAGAATCGAGTAAAAGACTCCGGGTAACGCTCAACATGACGCCACCGCCATGCTTCGCTCCTTTTTGTATGTAGTATGTAAGTACATCGTTCAAAAATCTAAACTGAGCAAAACGACAAGTTTGTAATCTCGCTAAATGAGCACTGCAACGTTGGACCAATCACATCTGCGATTAAAGGACGAGAAAGTTATTAGCAGTCCGTCCTGCGCGCCCACGCATCTGACTAACTTACTTAATGTTAGTGATGAATGATGAAAATTGTGTTTGTTATAATAAAGTTTCTATATATTTTAAAACAACAAAACTTGAATAAATCACCAAGCTGCGGTTCCTGATTGGTGCGGCAGAAAAGCATTCACCCTCTCGTCGTGAGTTTGTGTGTTCGAATACCAACGATGCCTCAGCCATCCACGGCTGCGAGTGAAGAGGGTGAAAATCGGCCGAGCTCTCTTGGTGGGAGGGGCATAATCTTTCTCCCCTGTCAATCACAGCGATACTAGCCAATCGTGGGCGGCTGTGAGCTCGTGTATGTGGAAGAGGGCAGACAGCGTTTTCCTCCGAGTGTGTTAAGATGCTGTTGGTATCTCAGACGAAGCGTGTGTTGTGTGCGGTAGCTGTTGTGTGTGTGTGTGGGGGGGGATCACATGATTAAAACAAACGAGAGAGCTACTTAACTAGAAATGAAGTAGCCGAACAGAGCAAGAATATCCGTCGGCGTCCTACAGGATTACACACCACGTCCCTTATACGGTACGCCCACTGTTACAAGTTACGCCCACAACAAATACGTAAAACATCCCTCAGGGTTACAAACCGTGCCCCCTTACAAAGCACGCCCACTCTTACAAGTTACGCCCACAAATCTTCGAGTGGGCGTGGGAATGTTATGTCGTGTGATTTGCTAGTAGGCGTTCTCTAATGGCAAAGGTAGCTAATGGAGGCGTTTCTAACTTGGGTATTTGTGCATATTCATATGTATTTTAATGAGGGTAAAAGCAGAGAAATCTATTATCTCTTTTATAACACTGTCCAGAGGTTTCAAAATAAACATTTCTTTGAATAATAATAAAAACAAACTTGATAGAAATAAGTTTTCAATCGCTTTAATCCCAAACGACATGTTTTTACATTTTTGGGATTTTGATTGTGAACTTCTAACCTCTCTAAACAGCCGTAAACAGAAAACCTCTTTTTATGCTTACGTCAACTTTTCACCACACAGGAATGTCTCGCGCTGGCCCTTTAAGAGCCGCGCATGCGCAGTGCGGGCAGAAAGTTAACTTGTTGCAGAGTGAACTTTTTTTTTCTTTTTTTTTTTTTCTTTTTTTTTTTTCGGTCTTACAGCCGGAGCAGGAAAACAAGGAGTGCAGAAAGGGAGAGAAAGAAAAAAAAAACCCCTGGAAATTAATTTGAAATGGCTTTTCGGAGAAGAAATAAGAGCTACCCTTTCTTTAGTCAGGAGTTTTTAATTCAGAACCATGCCGACATCGTGTTTAGTTTGGTCATCTTCATTTTAATTGGCCTGATGTTTGAGGTATGTTTCACACACACACACACACACACACATTTCTTTTTTCTTTCTTTCTTTCTTTCTTTTACTTCTTCCCTTTTTGACCGCTACAGTATGGAGATGGAGTTGGTGAATCTTCCACTTGTATATAAACAGTTCCACAGCAGTCTGGAGCTTCTTTTCCTGATTTTTCCCCCCCGCTTTTGACCCTTTAGAACTTGCAATAAGCACCGCGTGCTGGTTTTATTTTCATTATTTTGTCGCAGGAAGTTAGATGACAGTCATGGTGAAACATTTGACTAAGTGTCCGACATCAGATTTGCACAAATGGCTCATATCAGTGGTGTAATCTGACCTTCACTGAGTGGCTAAAGTTAGTTAATCTCGCATGTAAAGGCTGCACGAGCTGCAGGTTTTCTTAAAAAGAAAAAAAGGGGGAAATAATAATAATAATAAAAAAGTTGAACGTTTGGGTATCTTTCTTTCTGTGAAGTTGTGGTTTAAAAAAAAGAAAAAAGAAAAAAGGCACTCTTTAGATCCCACCGGAGTTCAGGGCAGATTATAAGTGCCACGTCTCAGTTTAGTAGGATGGGCTCTTTGTGCTGAGCTTCATCTCCCTCTTCTGCTGTCTTTACATCATATTCCTCTTCGTCTTCCAGATGTTTATTATCATTATTCTGATTATTTTTTACATTAGAATGTCTTAAATGAGCAAATCAGTTTGCTGAGTCGAGCTATATTAGATAACAAAACCCCAAAAGAGTTACATGAACACCTCCAGGACACAATCCAGCAAATAGAAATGAATCTGACACACTTTACATATGAGTTAATCCAACACTTTACATATGGGTTAATCCAACACTTTACATATGGGTTAATCCAACACTTTACATATGAGTTAATCTAACACTTTACATATGGGTTAATCCAACACTTTACATATGAGTTAATCCAACACTTTACATATGGGTTAATCCAACACTTTACATATGGGTTAATCCAACACTTTACATATGAGTTAATCTAACACTTTACATATGGGTTAATCCAACACTTTACATATGGGTTAATCCAACACTTTAGATATGGGTTAATCCAACACTTTAGATATGGGGTTAATCCAGCACTTGTTGGGTTAATCTAACACTTTAGATATGGGTTAATCCAGCACTTGGGTTAATCCAACACTTTAGATATGGGGTTAATCCAGCACTTGTTGGGTTAATCTAACACTTTAGATATGGGTTAATCCAGCACTTGGGTTAATCCAACACTTTAGATATGGGTTAATCCAGCACTTGGGTTAATCCAACACTTTAGATATGGGTTAATCCAACACTTTAGATATGGGGTTAATCCAGCACTTGTTGGGTTAATCTAACACTTTAGATATGGGTTAATCCAACACTTTAGATATGGGGTTAATCCAGCACTTGTTGGGTTAATCTAACACTTTAGATATGGGTTAATCCAGCACTTGGGTTAATCCAACACTTTAGATATGGGTTAATCCAACACTTTAGATATGGGGTTAATCCAGCACTTGTTGGGTTAATCCAACACTTTAGATATGGGGTTAATCCAGCACTTGGGTTAATCTAACACTTTAGATATGGGTTAATCCAGCACTTGGGTTAATCCAACACTTTAGATATGGGTTAATCCAACACTTTAGATATGGGTTAATCCAACACTTTAGATATGGGGTTAATCCAACACTTTAGATATGGGGTTAATCCAACACTTGTTGGGTTAATCCAACACTTTAGATATGGGTTAATCCAACACTTTAGATATGGGGTAAATCCAACACTTGTTGGGTTAATCCAACACTTTAGATATGGGTTAATCCAGTACTTTAGATATGGGGTTAATCCAGCACTTGTTGGGTTAATCCAACACTTTAGATATGGGTTAATCCAGCACTTTAGATATGGGGTTAATCCAGCACTTGTTGGGTTAATCCAACACTTTAGATATGGGTTAATCTAACACTTTAGATATGGGTTAATCCAGCACTTGTTGGGTTAATCCAACACTTGATGGGTTAATCTAAGACTTTAGATGTGTGTTAATTCCATACTTGTTTTCTTTTGATAGCCTATTGGTTAATCTAACTCTTCGGACATTGGTTAATCTGGACAGTACATTGGTTAATCCGATAGTTTCGCTGTTCGGTAATCCAAGCGTCATATTAACCCATTCAATGTTAATCTTGTATTAAGTAAGGATTAACGGATACTTATTATTATTATTATTTTTTTTTAAATGGGGGGGGGGGGGGGGACACCTCAGGCCATGATTTTACGTCTGAACCCAACACTTCGGTTATTAGTTAATTCAAACCTTTGTTGACGGATTACTCCAACATTTTTTTTTTTTTGCTATCTGTTAATCCGAGCGTTAATGAAGTCTCTGATGATAACCCAAGATTTTAGTTCTTGTTTAATCCAACGATTAAATCCAGTAAATATAAAATGTTTTAACATTTTAGTTATGGGTCAAAAACAAGTGTCGGATTAAACGATTAAACCGCGTATCTTTCTTTCTTTCTTTCTTTCTTTCTTTATTTATATATTTATACCCATAATGTGTTAATCCAACATTTTAGTCATGGATTAACACACCGATATTGATTGGTTAATCTAACGCTTAATGACTGGGTGAATCCCAAGTTTTAGCTGTGTAATAATCCAAAACGTAAAACTGTAGCTGAGTTAAGAAAACATTTTAGCTGTGGGTTATCAGATTAAACCCTGCGTTTAATCCAGATTGTGTTGAGCCAATGGATGTTAGTTAATCCAACACATCATAAATACTTTGGGGTTATTCCAACACTTAATAAATGGGGTATTCCGACACTGTATGGATTAATTAACACTTTATCTATGTATTAATCCATTAGTTATTTGTTACTTCATGGTTATGGATCGTTGTCTGTGTAAACCAGATTAAATCCTAAATTTGTTGAATGAATCTAACTCGTACGTTGTTTTCATTAACCCGTATTTAATCCAAGGCTTAAATAACGGGTTAATCCGAGATGTATAATTTATCAAAGACTATATGGGTTAGTTAAACACCTTAGGTAATGGCTTAATCCAACATTTCAGATATGGACTAACACTTGGATATGTTATAATCCTTGACGTTAGCTATGAATTAATCCAGCACTTCACGGGTTACTGATTTAATCCAAGATTGAGGAAGTAAAGCTAGGACTTGGCTATCGACTCATCCAACCTTTGATCAGTTAATCCTGTACTTTAGGCCTAAATCCAGCACAATACGAGTTAATCTAACGTTTTGAGCTGCTCCATCCGAACACTGTGAAGATTAGCACGGGGGCTCTGTTTAGCGATGCGTGCTAACTTCTCTTTCTCGGTTTCCTCAGGAGTTTCGGTTTCTCTGGCAAAACATTGTGACTGCAGCTGTGCGGTGAAACCGTCTGAGTCACTCTCGCGAGCGGCTTCATCACCTCTGAACGCTAAAATTAAGCTTAAATCAGTCCTCAAAAAAAAAAAAAACAACTTTATGAGAATGCTGCAACGCTAACCACTGTAAGGTTTGTAATAAAGAGATAAACAGAAACATAGTCTGTACAGGAAATCATTACAGTGTTGGTTAAATCAGATAAATGACTTGTGTTTCGAGGTTCTTCCGCAGTCTTGTACTTCTTTGCATTATGAAGCGTTCCGGTTAACGCTAGTCCGCAAGCTAACAATCACAAGAGAGCGATATACGCTAGCCAGCCGCTGTTGCATCATGTCAGTCGAGTACATTTTAAATTAGAATCGGATATCTAAAATTGTTCGCTAGTTAGCCAACGTTAGCTAGCTTTAGGAGTGTTTCGGTCAGTTAGCGATATTTAATAAAATAATAATAATAATAATATCTTTAAATACTTAAAAGAACGGTTTTTGTGTAACGGATAAAAGGTCGTCTGTTTATCGTGCTAAATTATATCACGATGTTTATGATGTATCGTCGAATCGGCCGGACTTACGGTGTGATCGATTGATTTATTTATTTATTTTTAATGAATTGATGTTTGATTCTAACAGGCAACTGCAAAAACAGCCATTCTCTTTATCCAACCCCAGTACAACATCAGCACATTGAACGCAGGTAACACACACACGTACGCGCGCACACACACTGTCATTCAGTACAACTTGCTGCATAAAGATAATGACGTGTGTGTGTGTGTGTGTGTGTGTGTGTTTCAGACGGAGAGCTGACTCTCTACCATTACGGCTGGAAAGACTGCGCCACCGTCCTCTTCTATCTCTTCATCACCATCATCCTCCACGCGGTGGTTCAGGAGTACATCCTGGATGTGAGTTACATCACGGCCACGTGCATTGTGGGTACTGTAGTACTTCAACCCTTGGTGATGTGCCATTTGTTTGTGTTTGTTTGTTTGTCGTGTACAGAAAGTAAACAGGCGTCTTCACCTTTCGAAGAGCAAGAACACGAAGTTTAACGAGTCCGGACAGCTGTGTGTGTTCTACATCGTCTCTAGTTTGTGGAGCCTATACGTTCTCGCTACTGTAAGACACACACACAGCCATTTCTATCTGTTTATCTATCTATCTATCTATCTATCTATGTTATTTTTTTCTTCTCTTTTACAGGAGGGTTACATTCTGCACCCAAGCAGCCTTTGGGAGAACTACCCTCACGTCCACCTGAGGTACACACACACACACACACACACACACACACACACACACACACACACTCAACGCTAACACTTATAGCATATACGTACCAGTCCGATAGATTAGAGTCCCACAATCTGTGATCTGATTGGCTGTCGCACTTGGATGTAGACATCATGGCACCACGAGCTTTTTGAAGCGGGACGCAGGGTGCGTCTCAATCCGGGCGTTGATCAGGGAGTCGGCCATTTTAAGGGCTCAGTCTCAATCGCGAAATCCTTCCAGTGCACCGGGGAACGTCCGCTCCGTAAACAAATCCCACAATGCACCGCGGGCGCGACGACGCTCGCTGCGTTCCCTCACTGGAAATAATGACGTCAAGTTTTCTGAAGCCTCTCAGCTCGAAGGAAAAAAAAAAGCGGCGGACGAGCTCTCGGCCAACTCCGTCTCCAATCGCGAGTAGCTTGTTCTCGGATGATTTCTTACGTCAGCGATTTTCATCTTCATCTGGCGTTCTGTATACACGCTTTGTTTGAGTAGAACGACTTTTAAGCGTTCAATGATTTAAAAAAAAAAAAAAAACAATCCCTGTGAACGAGCTGTTGCTATAGAAACGATAATGTGTACTGTTCTAGAGAACTAATCAACACCTTCTGACCAATCAGAACGCAGGATTCGGCAGCACTGTGGTGTAAATGTATTTTAAAGGAGTGTGTGTGAGTCACGGCTATCTTAATGTCGAAAACCGAGCGTCGTTCGTCCCGTGTTTCTGATCATTTGTTCTATTTTAATCTCTCTCTCTCTCTCTCTCTCTCTCTCTCTCAGGTTCCAGGTGAAGTTTTTCTATCTGACCCAGTTGGCGTATTGGCTCCACGCTCTGCCCGAGCTCTACTTCCAGAAAGTGCGCAAGGTGAGAGATGAGGGAGGAGGGAGATTTGCGTGAATGAGGGCAGGAGTGGTAACGTGTGTGTGTGTGTGTGTTGCAGGAAGAGATCCCTCGTCAGCTGCAGTATATCTGCCTGTACCTGTCTCACATCCTGGCTGCGTACCTGTTAAAGTGAGTGCACATGTTTCATTTGGGTTCTGGATTTAAGTTCCTACAGTGTACTCATAAAGTGTGTGTGTGTGTGTGTGTGTGTGTGCGCGTGCGTGCGCAGCCTAACGCGTGTAGGGTTGGTGTTACTCTTCCTGCAGTATGTCTCTGAGACGGGTTTCCATCTGTCCAGACTCGTCTACTTTATCGACGAGACGCACCATAAAATGTAAGACACGCAAACACGGAGAATAACGATATCACCTGTGTGCAGTATCGCTTTTTAAACTCGTGTGCGTGTGTGTGTGTGTGTGTGTGTGTGTGTGTGTGTGTAGGTTTGACCTGTGGTCAGTGGGGTTTGTTTTGACGCGTATGGTGTCTCTGACCCTGATGTTCTTGTCCGTGGGTTTCGGTCTGGCGCGATCAGAGAACCAGACGCTCGACTGGGAGGCCGGAAACTTCAACACCCTCCCTATCAGGTAAGACACACACACGTATACAGTCCCACTGCCACCATTACGCTTCCTCACAGTGTAAGTGTCGGGACACGCGATATAGAGGAAGATACGAGGAGTTCCCGAGTCGGTGGAAATTTCCGGATTCTTTTAGAGCTGAATCCATCATCGCTTAAGTTGGTTTCAAATTTTGTATATGTACTCGACTAGAATTTGTTCCATTTCCTGTGTGTGTGTGTGTGTGTGTGTGTGTGTGTGTGTGTGTGTGTTTAGGCTCTTGGTGCTGTTCCTGGTGTGTTCTACACAGTCATGGCTGCTGTGGAAGTTTTTCTGTTTCCAGCTGAGACGCACTCGCGAGTTCCGACTGGAGCAGGCGAGAAAGAGAGCAGCAGCTAAACAACAGACTTCACGCACTGTCAAACGCGACACAGGTACACACACACACACACACACACACACACACACACACACACACACACGCACGTTTGCTCTCGGGTTGCAGTGTGACATTAACATGCACGCTGTCGTTTCTTTTCAAATTGCATTGGAGTTTTCATTTGAAGCTAAAATCGAAAATGTTGCATATTCGAATATTAATGACGTCATTTGAATATTAATGAGCTCGTGTCGTTCCGATACGAACCGCTAACTGCTGTGGAACTAGCTCGCGTTGGTACCGTTTCAGTATCGGAGAACAGATCGATTAATTCCATTTTTATTTAGATATTCCTGTCGTCGTTTTTTCCTCATTTGTTTCGCTTCCAAATATAACGTCGCCGCGACAACCATTTATCCGTGTCTTCGCCTCTTTACGTGGCTAGCTCAGTCAGCTGGTTAAAAGATCCGGGGTATCGCCGCGCCATCCTGTAATCTCGGTCACGGTTGGTCGAAAGCCACTAACCGAGCGTTTATCCCTGGCCCCGCCCCCAAATCGCTTTTATACAGTATCGGTATTCGGTTTCAGGGGGATTTTAATTCGTTTTAAAATGATGCTTTCTTTCATGCATGATGATAACTCCTTTTGTAAGAGTTTGAAAAGAGTTTGTCTTTAAATTGAAACCGATGCGGTTTTATATCACGTCTCTCTCTCTCACACACACAGAGAGCTGAAACAATATCTTCCTAACATCCTCATATTGTGTGTGTGTGAGAGAGAGAGAGAGAAACCTGACTCCTACTTGTTAATGAGGAAGAATATCTTATTTACATTGTATTTAAAGGTCAAAGATACACTCCCTGTTCTGTTACACAACAAGCAAACAATACTTGCTTTCTAAACTGGTGTGTGTGTGTGTGTGTGTGTGTTGCAGCTGGTCACCATGAGAACGGCGCGCTCAAAGTGGAGAACGGAACGTCACCTCGGCTGAAGAAGCTCAAAGCCCCTTAACCCCGCCCCCTTTTTATAACCCCGGCCCATTTTTGTAAGGGACAGAAACAGGAAACGGGTGACCCCTTCCTGTTCTGATCTATAATAGACTGAGGGTGCTACGACATTCCATAGAGGACGTGCCATCCAAAAGTGTTGGCACCCTTGGGGGGTGGGGGGGTTGTTAATATGTACCCTCTTTTTTTTTTTTGTACATCGTTGTCAGTATTTGTTACTTTCTTTTCAAATAAGCATTATTGCGATTTCTCTCTCTTCTGCCGCTTCGCACCAATACGCAACTTTTTTATCTCATCCGAAAGCCATGTTTTTCTTTTTTTTTTTCTTTTTTTGTTGAGTTTTCTGAATCAGTACTGTATCAGCCAGCCTTGGGGGAAGTGATGAAACAGGCCTACGGTGGCTTGGGAAGGACATCCAGAGTGCAGGACACCCACCAAGTGGGAAGGCTTTTTTGGGGAGGTTGTCTTTTGTTTGTTTGTTTGTTTTAAAGGGGGGGGGGGTTCTTGAATGTCATGGCTTTTTCTCAATCACAGTGAGGACGTTAGGAAGATAGAAATCTTTGACACGTTTAGAAAAAGATATTCACGGTCACATCATTTATGATGACAATAAAACTACAAAATAAAAAAAAACCAAAACGGCCAAGTTGTTAATTTTCTAGCAACGGAGTGTCTTTAAAACCTTCACGAAACCGGTCGGGTGAAGAGAATTATGGGATACGTAATTATGGGAGACGAGCAACGCTGCTTCTTAAGTTCGGACGGAATAAGAAAGGCGGCGGCTTCCTGAACGACCTCCTTATAAAAATGTAGCCTGAGACGGATCTGCTTTCCGATTGGTTTGTAATGATTTTCTGAGGAGCACAGACTCCGCCCCTCGCCGCCTGAACCATGTCGCTGGAGTAAATGCAGAACTCGAACGATACGGCACGGATCGTTCATTTCCGAACAACCAAATCCAAGGCCGGACTTCGGCTTTCCACCAAAGTCCCCGGTTAGAGAAATTTCATTGCCATGACAACACCTTAAGTGTCTTAAATGATCTTCACTCCTGTTCTTAAAACAAGACGTGAACAGTGCAGGAGAATTTAAAGAATAGTTAAAAAAAAAAAAAAAAAATCAAACCGAGAAATTAATAATGCAAACTGTGGTCCAATCAGGAGTCGGCCATTTTATCGCTACTCCTGGCGAAATGTCTCTTGAGCACCTGCGCACTTAGAATAAAGAGATGTTAAAAAAATGCATCTGTCATCTCGTATGTAATCGTTGTCTAGATCTAGATCAGTGTCTCTGAAAAGTTGCCAGTTGATTATTTTCCTATAACCCCATAAGGTGCGAGTGAGAGGATTGTACAAGGTGTCCTGGCCGCCCTCGTCCCCTCGCTGTGGTGTTCCAGGAACATAATCAGCGGCAGGGTGGTGTGATGAAGCGTAGTTAACGTCATCACCCCAAGCTTGATTCATTTCCTATAACAGCACAACCCTGAGTGTTTTATTTATTTGTTAAAGTACAGCGTCGTACTGTTGAACCGTGTATATTTGCACTGAATGTTCCACGAAACAAGTTAGTTCCTGTTCACTCTGGGGTTCTAGCTCAGCAGCTTCCCTTTTCTCTCTTGAAGTTAAAAACAAAAAAAGAAAAAAAACGCAGCTTGTCATGTTACTGAGAAACCACAAAGCATAAATCCCTCTGTCCTGAAGACTTTCCTGGGTTGGAAAGCTCTGACACTGGAGACTCCTTCCATAAATGTTCAAAAATAATGGTCTTGTTACGGAAGGTACGATACGACGAACGCATTGATATAAACCTGCACTACTGTCAGAGCTGCTGTTATAGAATGTTAATCAATCAACACCTTCTGACCAATCAGAATCCAGAATTCGTCAGGTCTGATTAGGTCATCATTTGGCTCTTACTTGGTTTGCGTTGGTGGAAAAGGGAAAACAGTGTCTCTGTCATTTAAGTGTTAAAGTGTTATCCGTGGCTTTGCTCTGCTCGGTGATTACAATTACAACCTTATAATTCTCTGTCTGGGGAATCTGAGCTCGGATTTTGGGAAGAAAAAAAAAAAAATCGACGTCCACGTCCACCCCTCCCATTCAGACAGCCTACCGTTCTGACTTTTTTAAAAATATGCAGTTGTCAGATTGACAAAAAGAAGAAAAAAAAAAAAGAAGTGTGAATAATGTGTTTATTTTTGTGCATGTGATCTGGTTTGTACAACTCATGATAAATAAATACGTTCTTATTTAACACCGTGTTGGGATTATTGTGATGGAAGTGTCCGAGTCGTATTTTCCTACGACTCCAAGATCAGACTGGATCCAAGCTAATTCATTTGTAAACCGTCCACAGGAACGTTTAGTAGACCCGACTGATTGGTTGCGATTCGTTTCGTAATCGTTTATTATAATAAACAACTCATCATCATAATCGACGACTCACTGCAGATTTACGTATGGATTTTATTTATTTCAATTTTTTCTTCTTTTTTTTAAAAAAAAAATTGCACACCATTATTTTATTTATTTATTTATTTATTTGGGGGGGGGGGGTGTACATTTGGAAATAATATTCCATACTAAGAGTTAGCCAAAAAAAATCTCTAAAGTGTTGAAGATTTAGTCCACCATATTCCATTCTAGTTACAGATTTAACAGACTTTTTTTCTTCTTCTTCTTTTTTGAAATCATTATGCTTTTATATTTTGTTTCAAGTTTTTCGTTAACGCGGATTTTGCGTCACATTTGCTGCCATACTGAAGTCTCTTAACGCGTGGAAGTTGTTTGCGCATGCGCAGAAGGTTGACTCGCGCTTGAACGCCATCACGCATGCGCGGTACAGGTCGAGTCATTAGGGGGCGCTCTTTCAACATTCAGTCGCCATTTTATCGTGTGTTTTTTTTTAAAGCCAGCTTTGTGGGCGTGGCTAAACTCAAATCAGGTGTGCCTCTGCTGTGTGCACGCGCCGAGTAGACGCGCGTGAGTACGTACCAATATATATACGTATATATCTCAGTGTTTTGTACACAAGCTTTTGTAAACCTGACAGGAATTTTCAGTTTAGTTTTGTCTACCTGTGATGTTATTTACACACGACTTAACTAACTAATGAACTAACTAACAGGTGGATAAATGAGGTGCAATGGCTAGAGGTGAAGTTTTGGTGATAAGAGAGGGAATTGAACAGGAAGTTGAACAGGAAGTTGCACCATGCAGCTCACTCGGGTGTCAAATTAACCACTAGTCCATCATTTGCCCTGTTGTTCTCTTTTATTTTCTTATAGCCATTGTGTATTGTGTTAGAATTGATTGACACTCCACAAAAATGGTACTAAACTAATCAAGTGTACCCTGTTCGTACCTTCAGTGTTGCTGTTTTTACCTGTGAAGGTGTGCAGTGTGCCTTTAGACTAAACTTTACTCGGTTTATTTATGCGTCTTCACATAAATCCAGGTGAAATACACATATTAAAGTTGCAAAACGCAAGAGTTCCACCCCAGAGAAAGGAAATTTAGCCATTTTTCTGAAAGTCTAGGCGTGCAGTTTGCGTACTTGGTAGATCGTGTTATAGTTCTAGTCCAGTACTGAAGAAGAAGAAGGAAAAAACGCACACCGTTAATACTTGTTAACGCATACAAACGACTTCATTAAACACTTTCCCCAGTACTGGTTTACATCGTGTTCTGGTGAATCTCTGTGGCTTTGTTTAAATGTTCCTGTCTTATCAGATCCTGGACTGGTGATGGGTTTAAACCCTCGTGTCAAAATCTCCAGCGCTGTCGAGTTCTCTATTCGGATTGGACAGATTACAAATATGTTGTTCGATTAATCAATAATAAAAAAAAATAAAAGTCATCTCTGGCAAATTGTTGTGCCATAAGAGGAATAAAACACTTCCAGGGGAAGATAATCACCGAGGTGTTGTCGTTTAATAATGAATCTCAGGAAGATTACGTTTTATTTGGTTCACACACACAGGTAGGAAAATGCGAACTACCGGAAGGTCGTTTTATCAGAACATTTTGGAAACGTTTAGAATGCAGGAACGTCTAGTAAAACTGGAGGAAGAAGAAGAAAAAGTAAAAGATGTGTCCATACTGTAGTCTTCAGGATGTGTGTGTAAGCTCCATATCTGGAAATAGAAAGACTTTGTGATCATGTGATCATGCGAACATGGTACCGACTCGGATGTGATGGATTGCAGATTCTTTATTAGCATTTTGAGGCAAGTGTACCTGAGGGTGGGTTCGGGTTCGAGGCTTCGTTCTTCCCTAGAGCTCGCCGGAGCGAGGAGAGGGTCTGCTCTGGGATCCGCTCCTGTTCCGCCACCGATTCCAGGTGATCGAGTACGTACCGATCGGCGTCCGTCAGAACGAACCGCCGTTTAAACACTGAGACATAAAAATACATTTTTTTAATAAAAATGTCATTGTTGCTATGGCGAAGTATTCAATTGTAGAGATGTTTCTTTACAAACGGTTATGGAAGGAGTCTCCAGTGTCGGCGCATTGTAACGGCTAACAGGTAAAGCGCTGACTTTTAAAGTTTTAGGTTCAAGTTGCTGTGGTGTAAGAGGAATAAATCACCTCAGGCCATGCTGTTATTGGAAAAATAATCAACTTCAGGATGATAACAGTAACTCTGCTTTATCACAGCACCGTGTTGTTGATTACTCTCCTATAACAGCACTCCCGCAAGTGGGTTTTACTCCTTATTTTGCGTGTTCGATTAAAGTCGGAAGCGGCCCGTTACCCTCCACCGTGGCTCCTATGGCAAAATCGGCCGGTCCGTAGTACTCCGGGTTGTCCACCCTGCTTCCTGGTTTGGGAATGCGCGTCTTCTCCAGGAATAATCCTTCGATGATGCCCGAGTTGCGCGTGGGCACCTCGTAGATCCTGATCATGTCGTCAGAAAGGTAGTAGAAGATGATGAAGCGACGGCCTTCGTCGTGAGGGTTCTGGGAGTCCTGAGGCAAGCAGAGAGATTTTATTTATTTATTTATTCATTCTACAGCTTAGCACTGTGTGTAAGGACAAGGGAGATTCGTGCCTGTGTGTGTTTTCTCTCACCAGCCTGGCAGCATAGCGCAGCACTTTTTGGTCATTTTCCAGGAGTTTTATCAGGTCTTTCTTGGGCGGCTGAGGAATCAGAGTCAGACAGTTTTGGAGAGAGTCCTCAAGCGACCCGAAGCCATTGTACGGTGGGATCACCTGTGTGGGGGTGGGGTGGGGTGAAAAGAACACGATACTGTAGCCCAGAGTTTACCAGATAGTGAGTATACTTAAAAATATACTTCTTATTTACCTTCTTGCA
This sequence comes from Ictalurus furcatus, assembly GCF_023375685.1. NCBI lineage: Eukaryota > Metazoa > Chordata > Actinopteri > Siluriformes > Ictaluridae > Ictalurus > Ictalurus furcatus. The sequence goes on from NC_071256.1 coordinate 2,157,751, forward strand.
CACTTGCCCGGGCCTTTTCTCCAGTGGGAGGGGCTTGAGCGGGATGTCGGGGTGATGCTGCTCGTAGTACTTCCGGGTGAACTCGTCACAATCGTACAGCAAGAAGTCCTTTCCCATAAGCCTCAGCTTCTCTCCGACCCGGAAGTCCGTTGGAGAGTAATACTCCTCGACGTCATGTGGAGACACTTCGAGAACACAGCTAGGGAACGGCTCTGAGAGTGTGTGAGAGTGTGTGTGAGAGTGTGTGTGAGAGTGTGTGTGAGAGTGTGTGTGAGAGTGTGTGTGAGAGTGTGTGTGAGTGTGTGTGTGTGTGTGAGAGAGAGAGAGAGAGAACATTATAGTGGTGTGTTAGATTGTGTGTCCATGCATGCTGTTGTGTTATTCTATTGGTGTGTGTGTGAGGTTGCACATAGTTTTATTCGTGTGTTAGTGTGTGTAGTAGATTGTGTGTGACAGTGTGTGTATATATGCTTGCACTTTATTCTCTTGGTGTGTGTCAGCTTGTGTGTGCATGTTATTATATTAGTGTGTGTGAACGCTCTGAGCTCGTCAGGTTTCATGTGGTCGTCTCCGACACTCCGTGTGGGCAGAATTAGCGATAAGGTGTGTGTGTGTGTGTGTGTGTGTGTGTGTGTGTGTGTGTGTCTCACGGCAGGCCGGTTTGATGTCTTTGTGAATCCTCAGTCTCCGCAGCAGCAGGGGAAACGTGTCTCTGCCACTGTTGGGCTCTCGGACCTCGCGGATCTCCACAGAATCATCCACCAGATAATACTGTATGGTTACAGGCCTCTTCTCAACATGCAGAGAGTCCGAGTCATCCATCAGAGCAAAGAAGCGCAGCACCTACACACACACACACACACACACACACACACACACACACACTTATTACTAGTACATGAGTACGTCTTGCTCCACATTATCTTGGGAAAGTTATGGGCTGATTAAAGCGCCTTAAGGCATCGGAGTGTTGGAGCACATATTTATAAGTTTGTGTGTGTGTGTGTGTGTGTGTGTGTGTGTTACCTTGCGGTCCATAGTGAGGAACTGTTTGAGGTGGTCGTATTCTGACGGTGTAATGAAATTGTGCTCGGGCTGAGCTCGGTGGGTCATGTAGGTGTCGCTGGGGGTCGGTTCAGGGTCGTTCAGGACTATCCCCTGACTCTCCATGAACTCCTACACACACACACACACACACACACACACACACACACAGAGTTTGGCTTTGCATTAAAGAAGAAAGGTTGTGCAGGATTGCTGTGACGTGTTCGATCTGAAGTGCGTGTACCTGTGTGAAGGCGTCGCAGTGTGTGATCCTGTACACGGTGCCGTACACACACAGGTCCACAGCGAGGTTCAGGTCTTTCCAGTGGTAGTGTTCTCCGTGCTCGTTCTTGGGAAGCCGCTGGCGTTTGACCAGTTTCCCCTGCGGCATTCCCGAGTTTTTCACCCCGGGCTCCATCACGCAAATGCTGTCGTCCTCCAGGTGGTAATAAAACACGACGGGACGCACGCGCCAGCTCTCCTCCGGCGAGTCCAGCACCTCCTGCTGGAAGTAGCCATAGAAACGCAGAACCTGGGGGGGGGGGGGGAGCATTCACTTAAGGTCACGAGCCACACTGGTGTTAACCGGTTAAGATTGTGATGAATTTCCAGGAACGCTGGAACGGCGTGTTCTTTACCTTCTTGTCGTAGGCGACGTGGGCCGGGACGAAGTCGCTCGGACGAGTGCGCGTGGACGTCTCGTCTGAGATGACGGCTGTTTGGATGGAGAGCTGGTTCATCTGGTCTTGGAGAAGGTTTTCTGAGGATAAAGGCTGCCGTCCGATCCCCACTGTGGGCCTGATGGGTAGCGCGTATCCGTTCTTATAGGATAAAGTCTGCGCTCTGTGGAAGGCCGACTTCTGCGTGGGAATAAAGTTTAGGACAGAGGTATGTGCCAGATCGCTTAAAAAATAAATAAATAATGAAATCCTGCTCCTGCAGACGGTTTATTAGCCCGTTTGATTTCAGCGGTCTGTTAAGATTATCTCTCGTCGCACTTTGAGACAATCGCGATTAAAATCTCGGTCTGCGGCGTTTCCTCGATTTTGCGTTCGTTTCTGCGATCGCAAAAATCCTAGAGGGACTGATCGTATCACGCTATTTAATATTCCATAGGTGCAGGTTTCCTAACAAACTGCCCGGTTTTGTTAATGAATTTTTAAAAAGATGTTAAGACTCCTACAGTAATGGTTCTTTTAAAAACCTAAATAAATGAACGAATTAAAAATGTATAACCATATATCACGATATACCGCGACGCCCGTGATATCGACGCTGCCGTATTCGTTCCTGTGCCGTGAGTTTCGGGTCATCCGATGCCGTTCTGCTACCGGTGGATTATAGACGGGTGTGGGAGCGGCACTTTTTGACTTTTTCAACCGGAGATTTCTTGCATGGACGTATCTTCGTCGCCAAACTGTCTTTGGTCGCAGTGGCGCCAAGTTGTTCTGAGATCGCCGCTCTCAACTCTCGACCAAAGAATTCGAATATCTGACACGGGAGCGGTCTTAATGCACCTCTAGGTTTAGGATGAGGATTACAGTTAGAAAAAAATGGATAACAGACAGGATTTATTAGTAAAATGACACAAGATAGAACAATATAAACATTTTAATTAAATAGAAACGTGTTTTTTTTTTTTTTTTTTTTTACAGGTAAACAGCCAAAAGACGTAGTACATAAGGAGTTGGTGATAATTGGTATGTTACTGAATAACATTTACTGAGCTGCATTTCACATTTGTTCACCATATGGTTTTTAAAATGCAGGTGTCGTAAAATATCCAAAATATGTTTTTTTTTTTTTAATATATTTTTTTTATTGGTTGTCTACATTCTAAATGTTAATATATGCAAATTACAGTTTATTTTCAATTTCCTGTCCATAAAAGTACGATTACTGTGACGCTCTTCTGTTTATTTCTGTAGTTTTGTGTAAAGTTTCTCACCGTTATGTCCCGGAATGTGTTTCCTGGTAGGAACGGAAGCTCGCGCGCTGTGTTCACAGACATTATACACCTCTAATATGTAAAATAATAATAACACTTCTTAATATGTCACTTTCGCTCCACTTTACTCTTAAAATAAAAAGAAAAACTTTTAACTCCCCTGAGACTTTTCATCCACGCTGACCTAAGCTAAAGCTAGTGTGTGTCAGTCGTGGTAGCCATAGCAGCGGTTTCCATGGTGAATGTAAACCTATCGGTGCGGTCAAACGGAAGTAGAGAATGCGTCCGTTTGATAAAAACGAGACACGGCTAAGGCGACGCCATCTTGGATGGGTCACATGTCAAAGTCGAATATATTTATTTAAACCACACCGGAATTTATAACGTATTTAGGTCATAAACTCATGCTTTTGAAAATATGGTTGAACTTAAAGCGAGTTAGTTTATTTCCCGCATGTCTACAGTCTCGCATTGATTTACAATGAATTCCCTTTCCAAAATGGCGGACGCGTTGGGGCTAGCATTGCCAGCTAATGTGTTGTTTTGCTAGCTAGTCATATTTTTTTTTTAATTGGACAGTATAACAACGTAGTCAGTGGACGTGAGACAAAACTGTTGAATATCAACAATTATCTCAGATGTATTGGTAAAATAGTTTTTAAAGGTCTAAATACGACTAAAATTACAATTGAAACCGACTGCTAATTGAACAGTAACAGGTTCATATTCATATACAGCAACGTTCAATAAGCAATCGATTACAGTTTTTATACTTTTTCGTAAATAGTTTTACTTTTTTAAATTATTACAAGTTTTAACATAACATTAAAACTCAATCTGTCTCATGATACTGTATAACGTGTGATGTGTAATGTCATTTCACCACTAGAGGGCAGACTAAGCTTTAAAAAAAACAACAAAACAAAACAAAACAAACCCCCAACATTTACACCACAAAATGCTTTCAGTTTATTTAAAATTTATTCCAAGCACAGGTAAACATATTTTGGTTAATGCATGTAAGGCACTGGTTGAAAGTACAAAAACAGATTCTGGACATTATTGCTGACTCCCAAATGGTTCCTAGTGCACTCCATACATATAGAACAATACCATACTCCAGTATGGAGCTCCTTTCAGCTCCCTACTTCCTGTATTAGAAGAAAAAGGCTTTCTTCAGCCTAGCTGGTGCACTGCATGTCCACTAGAGAGCCGTCTGCAATTTAAATTCATATGAAATACTTTTAAAGCAGTATGATCTACAGCACACTGTGAGGAATCTGGTTTACTTCATTGTTGAGCTTTATGTGAATTACGTGAGGTCAGAACCCCTTAAGCATCCCAGCAGAGAGTTGGTTTTTTTTTTTTTTTTTATCCACGAGAGTCTGCAGTTTTCATTAAAATGCCTGAAAAATAACACGACTCTCGTACATTAGTAACTTGATTGTCGCCACCTATTGTTTTTTCCACCTTAGGAAAAAATAACACTACTATTTGATTTAAACTTAAACCTCGAAGCTAAATGTTGTTTCAGTGCTGTACTACATTATGGCGTGAAACAAAGGTGTCGGGACGTATTGTAGTCATTTCTAATCCATTATATCTTTACGAATTATGAACGACGTTATGAATTTCAGCTTCTCCTTTGGGCCTTTTTTCCCCCCACTGCAGGACAACAGGAACTGTGCTCCACCCCCATCGCCATCGCCAGCTCATCCAGATCCAGTACTGAAGGTTCCAGGTGTGTGGTTTTTCGTACCTGCTCAAGACTTCATGTGATGCAGGTACGGGGCTACGATTACGCATAACAGCACGCGTCTGATCTCTCGTACAGAAACGAGAGTCGTTTTGAGGCGGGGCGTGTATTTAAGGGCGTAGATGGGAACGTGGGTGTGTCTTTGAGTCCATATATGGAAGCTTTCCATATTGGCGCAAAAAAAAACAAACCCACAACAACCCAAAAACACTGTACTAAGATATCGTCGCAAACTGAAAGGATGACTTTAGTTGCTGTCAGCGGCGGCGTTTCGGAAAAAGTGGCGAAAATAAAATGCGATGGAATCGACGTTTCTGTGAACCACAGTCACGTGGAAATGCTGATTATTATCTAAAAGTGTACACCCCCCCCCCCAGCAGTTAATGGACAGATTTAACGTTTGTTAATTAAATCAAGGGGAAAAAAATCGTTGTTTTTGTCCTAACAACGTACGATTTCCTCTTTGGCCATGTTTATGTTTAGCTACATGTGGATACGTCGCTGCAACACGTGACTTGCGTCATTGTTTTCCTTCAGTTATTTTATTTACTTATTTTTAAAAAGACATTGCATGAATAACAGATGGAACTGCCCACGTTCTCCCGTGTTTATTCTCCTCTCGTGGACAAATTTCTGCTGGGAAGTTAATAAGGCATTAATACAGTCTGAATACGTGTATATACACACTCCTGTTAAACACTCGCACACCACGTCCCCTTTTATGAGGACTGCATTCGCAGATCTTAAAATGTAACATGAAATCCGGAGACTGACTTGTTGTACGAGTCGTGGTTTATATTGTAGCACGTTCGGTGTGTTAGTGACGACATGAAGAGATGCATTTATTTAAAAAAAAAAAGGCAGAACGTAATCGTGTTGATTGGCAGAAATATGCTCGGTGGCAGTATGGGCGGAGTTAGAGTGAAGAGTTAAGGGGTGTGGTTAGGCGTGCTATTACAATATCCAATCAAGTCCGCTCCTTGCGTTCCCTTTATAAGCCGAGCGACTGTCGAAGCGAGAGGATGAGCGTTACTGTCGTGTTGATAATTTATGGTGGAAACATCTCGAGTGCAGGTGAACGTCTACGAAACCAGGTTGCTAAGACAACGACGACTCCTAATCGGGTAGTTGGCGGATTGCTTCTACTACTCATTTACATAAAATTCGAAATTTCACTCAGCTTTGTGACATCACTAGCCCCACCCACTTTGCATGGTTAACAGCTGCTCCCCCACCGTCGCTGTTAAACCCCCTGCTCTCATCGAAAAACTTCCAAGTGCCGGTGTTTTTTTTTTTTTTTTTTTAACGATATTTGACGTCCTCCGTTCCGAATAAGGCACGCGACTCGTTTTGCATAAAACGTCCTGCTCGTGTGTGCGGGAGAAAAAAACAAAACCCACGACCTCTTTGAGGTTTATAGTTCAGAACGTTTCGCAGTAAAGCGCATAAAATCTTAAGAATCGTTTTACACGGAAACGCTCGGATTACATCCCTGAGCTATCGCACGCGCTCGCACACACACACACACACACACGCAATAATGCTGCCACTGTAGAAAAATATGTCATAACTATTCAGGGAACAAAACAATAAAAAATATTAAATATTCAAAATATATACTTTATAAGGGCTGAGATGAATTCCAAGCATTTCTAATATATATATATATTTTAAGGCAAAGTTCGAAGGCAGCAACGTTTCACCGAGGTTGTATTAGAAGGTGCATTTCAGCATGAACCGTACCGTCCTACATCCTGTCGTATTTGTAGCTAGTGAGCCAGCTAGCAGACAAAAACAATTCCGAATCACTCCTTCTGAATTAATGACCGTTTCAGGATCATCGTCGTCATGGTCGGGAGATGGGCTGATGGGTAAAATTCATCCTTTCTTCCAGAGTTTTCCTGTTACACACAGTCTTTAGACCTGGTCGCTGCCTTTGGTCTTGTCCTCTAGAGTCCCACCTCCCGTTTTGACGGGCAGAAGGAACGGACCAATCAGAGTGCTGGAGCTCCGTAGAGCTTCTTCAGTCTTTCAGAGCTGCCTATGGTTAGGATTGTTAGCTTGTTAGCCTCCACTTGGACTACATCTCCGATTAGCTTCGCCATCCTCTACATTCCAGGGAGGTGGTCATATTGGCGTGACCTTTGACCCCAGGACAGTGATGGTTAAGAGTTAGCAGGCGCGCACACATTCAGTGGGACGGTACAGTTTTGTGGTGCTGTCCTCTGTAAAGACTACAAATCCCAGCAACAACCACAGTAATCTGCTTTCTGTGTATGTGTGTGTGTGTGTGTGTGTGTGTGTGTTTAGTAATAGCGGTTGAGGCTCCGTGTTCCCGGGACGTCGGGCTGTCCGTTCATCCAGATCTCGCGGATGATTCGCTCCCGCTCCTCCAATCGCTGAGCTCGCTCCAGCTCCTCGGCCGAGGTAAACACGTTCGTGTTTAGCGTGCGCTCGAAGCGCCGCCGTCGCCGTGACGACAGGTCCGAGCCAGAGTCCCAGTCTGAATCGGAGTCGGAATCCGAACCCGAGTCGGCCGGGCGAGGCCGTTTCTTAGGGACGGCGTGCCGCTGTTTACACTCGGTCCGGCAGGAGATCTGCACCACCAGCGCGAAGAGTGTGAGGAAGAGGCCGACACACACACCACACATGAAGTACAGCGCACAGCGCTCCGGGTGCTCTGTGGAGACACACACACACACACACACACACAGAGTCAACAGGAAGGAAAGGTGTGTATTCTTTTCTCAGATCCATATATAAATGTTTGTGTATTTGAGCTAATTAAAGAGCTCACGCTTTGCATATTTATCTATCGATTGCTGTTTCTCTCTCTCTCGCTCCGCCTCCATCCGTCCTTCACTATATATTTCACTCTCTATACCTGTTGATCTATTGCTATATCACTGCTTTTATCTGTTTGGGCTGGGGCAGATAGGAGGGAGCGGTAAGATAGGTAGGTAGGGAAAGACGTAAAGAAAGGGAAGGGAGCGCAGGGACGAGGTCAGGAGACCTCCTGCCTACCCACTTACTTGCCTACCTCCCTACCCCACCTCCCTTTTGAATATGGCCATAGGAACTCACTAATCAACCAACCCAGTGACTATCTCTGTCTAAATAACCAAGTATTTATCTAACCAACTAATGCATTAGACATAAAAGCTCTAATGTGTTTAACGTTACTTCGGAGTGAGAGGGAGAGATTGATTGATTGATGAAAGAAAGAATGGAGAGAACGTGTCGAAGAGTGCATGAAACGGTTCCTGAGATTATAACCTTAACTAGACCGTAGATTAGCCGTGAATTATGTAACCGCTCGTCACGTGATGAATTGTGGAATTTATTTTCAAAGCTAGAAACAGTTGCTGGATAGTTGTCGAAGCGTTACGTGAACGTTGCATGTACGTTACCAGCGATGTAGGTGTAGGCAGCGAGGCCGTTACTGATGAGCGCCATCTTTTTCCTGAAGACGGTGCTGACGGCAGGATTTGGGTCTCTGGGTGATGCTTCTGTATCGCTGTCTTTTTCTCTCTCTTCTTCCTCTCCGTCTTCAGAAGGAATTTTTTCCTCCGAGTCCGGGCCAGCCTTCCCTCGCTTAGACTTCCCTAACACACACACACACACACACACTGGTGTTTGAAGTTGAAGAGATGTGAACAGATCTAATCTGATATCGTCTAACTGGAGCGCACGTGTGTGTGTGTGTGAGATCTGTGTATAGGGATGTGCTCCTGGATCTTGAGTCAAAGTTAAAGCTGGAACCTCTACTACAGGTCAAAGGTCAGAGTTTACATGAGGTCACAGTCCTTACCTGGTGTAGGGTCAGAGGTCACAGATGGGTTCCCTTCAGGGGGTGCACTGTCTCCCACTACGTTGGGGTCGTGAGGTTGGGAAGGGGGCGGAGCAAACGAGGGGCTCTGAACTGAATCCTGCAGGAGCTTCTTAGGAACTGAGAGAGAGAGAAAACATGATTCAGACTTAGATGTAACGTTTCCAAGTATCGAAGATCACTTCCCAAAAACCATCCATCCATCTCTCTCTCTCACACACACACACACACACACAGAGTAACTGGTCACCCAGGCTGGTTTGAAACTCACAGTGTCTGTGATGTGGTTGTAAAAACCCTCCAATTCTGTCTGCCAAACACACACACACACACACAGTCGCTTTTATCGTCTCTAAAGTACTTCTGGCACAGATAGTGCAGTAATCAGCAATGACATTCAGTCAGGCAGGCGCACACGCACACACACACACACACCAAACCTCTGTAAATAAACACAGCACCAGATTTAACATGACCCGAGTTCAGCCAATCTGAAATGTTCTCCGAGCTCTCTCTCTCTCTCTCTCTCTCTCTCTCACACTGTTACCGAAGTCTCACTGTTGTCCCAGCTAACCGAGCACACCACCAGAACGTTCAGTAATGTGCACGACAGTTTAAAGGTAGTTTAGGGTGTAACGTTACAGACAGAACATTCCTGCAACGTTAAAAAAAACCCCACAGATTCACAATGTACTTAGAACGTCTCCCGTAATATTAAATTTACTACGTTTTTTTTTTCCCCTTTCCTTCTTCAGTAGTTCACTAACATTTCTCTAGTTGCCATGGTGACCGTTTCTAAATGGAAGGCAATATCGGAACACGCCGATTCTTCCTCAAAAAACACTTTAGGGTTCAGGGTTCTGTGTAGACCCCAAGAGCAGAGCGTCTCCCTATCGGAACTGGCACCAAGTACAATATCGTCTACTTCTAAATCAATACACGGCGTGGGCACATTAAAGAAAATAAACCATGAGAGGAATGAGTACTGATGCTGTCAGATCCAATCACCTTGACACACTAATCACTATAATTACTGTGTGTGTGTGTAAGGTGGGGGGGGGGGGTCCTAATCATGGGGTCTGAAGTTCAGCTCCTGATTACAGGACACTGATTGAGGCTAACTGGAGGCACATGGGTGTGTGTGTAGGTGAATGTTGATATAGGTGTGTGTCTGGAGACAGAGACAGAGAGAGAGAAAAGCAGAAAAGTGAAAATATAATACAAAATAAACAAGATAAGAAAAACAGAAATGAAAGCAGAAAAAGAACAACAAATTAAAAGTGTAGAAAGAAAGAAAGAAAACTAAACAAAGTAACGGAAAAACAAACATTTTATGTTCCTCAGAAATAAACTCGCCCAGAAACTCCCCAGGAAGTGTGTGTTGACTCTGGACCAGCTCTGCTGGAATTCTGGCAAAATCTGTCCCCATAATAAAGACGTCTAATTATAACTATAGAGACGGGACAGCATATAGCGTGTGTGTGTGTGTGTGTGCTTGGTTTTATTAAAAGCTCGGAGTAGCGTCTGGCTCCAATCACAACCCGGTTTGAACATGGCACATGAAAGAGTAGCGTCCCCCAATTAAAACACTGCAATGATTTCCGCTGATACACGCACAAACGAGGAAGAGTGAGTGTGTGTGTGTGTGTGTAAATAAAACGCACACAGTTCTAAACTGTTAACTCATTTACATGTGGGTGGGGCTTAACGTGTGATGTCACGACTAATAGCAATAACACAAAGCCCTCGTCGTATAACCGCGTTCCCTTTAGTTGGCGTGCGCTGTACAAGTTTCAATGCTAGTTGGCGTAAGCGTGCGTTTCTGGATGCATATGCATACACGTGTGACCGCACGCGTGTGCGTGTAGCAGAAACAAACCCTGTAATTCCCTTTTAACGACGTGGATCTGGTCTCCTCGGAAAATAAGATGTCATACGTTTTCTGATGGGTTTCAGACGAGTCCTATGCTGTCCTGCCAATCAAACCACACACACACACACACACACACAGAGAGAGAGCTAGCATGTCGTTTCTGCTAACATTAGCAACACGCTCTGTCTGCGTCGAGTGCATGTCTGTTAACGTAGATTTACTATATTAAAAAAAAAAAAAAAGACACGGGAAGTCGAATAGACGCTACTGTTCACGTGGCTAAAGTCATGAGGACACTGTTGCTAGGCAACTGGGAATACGTATACAGAGCATATGGAGCTAGTGACTGAGGACAATGATTTAATAAGCTAGCACACAGCCAAGTGTTTTATACAGACCGTGTGACAGTGGAAATTAGATAGAACCATCCGGAACATCTAGATTTCTCTCAGATATGTTGGTAAATTACAACAAAAAAAAAAGCTTCAGCTGACTACAGTGACACTTAGCATCGAAAGCTAACAAACCATTTGTACGTTCGGACACAGCGAGAACTTTGAGGATGTTTGACCTGCTGAAGTTAAAAAAAAAAAAAAAAAACAACAAAAAAAACATTGCATAACATTCACTCTCAGGGTAAAAAAAACAAACGACAAATAAGCTAGCTAGCTAGCCACTCGTTTCCCGCCAAAACAGCTTTTTGGCTTCACTCGGTGAAAACAGAAAATCGTGAGGTAAAGTGATTAATATGAACGCTACTTGAGGATCCTGACCTTCTAGCTGGATGATCTGTGACGGTTTATGTAATAGAGTAAAAGAAACTCCGGGTCCGAGTGTTTGCGAGACAGAGAGAGCACTCTCGATAAGGCGTCAGCTTTCTATAGGCCTCAGCTGCTCAGAGAGAACATTCCCACCAGAAGAATGGCTCTGCATGGAAAACACACGCTGTACACGCAACAGCTGCTCTCTTAGAGAGCCTTTTAGAAAAGACAAGCACTCCGGTATGCATTCACTCTCTCACACACACACACACACACACACACTTAAAAAGCTTCAGGAGAATGTATGACAACATGCTGCTAGTCTATACTGTCTATTATTCACTCCGCTTCTTTCATCTTTCTTTTTGCCCTGCCACTTACACGGCAAACTAACGCATCATACTGAATTACCCCGATTATAGATTTGCCCCCGTCAGGGTTTCCACCGCCGCTGTAACGTCTAGAGGAGCGCAGTACAAAAGCAGTAGTAAATACACGAAGTGACGCGGGCGTTCGAAACCTCCGACGGCACACTTAAACGATATTGAGAATTAAAGAGTAAAACCTTGAATTAAAACTCTTCATATTAAACGTGGCTAACTCTAATAAGACACACTGGGAGAGGTGCTAGTTCTGATTGGACGATTAGGATCGAGACCACGCGGTGCTGGACTACGACGACGCTGACGGGAGACGGTTTGAGCGAGGGGCGAGTTTTATCCCCATAAAAACGTCAGTGGGACGATCGCAGCCGTTCCCCTAACACACGACTCCTGCCCTGCTGTTATTGTGCGCCTCACACGGAATCTAATCCACGCTAATCTAACGAGAAAACAAGCCGGGCGTGTACGGACTACGCTGACGAGCCCGCAGACGTTTTCTGCGGGCCGTGAAGTGAACTCGTAAGAGAGGTCTTGAGGTCAGGGTTCGGGTCATCGAAGGTCGTGTCTCAAAACTTCCACAAAAAAAAAAAAAAAAGGTGATTGCTATCTGACAATCTTCCAAGGGATTTAACAGATGTACAGATAATGAACACTTTCAGATTTTATTTATGAAACGTATGATACTGGAATATGTACACGTGGAAGTGTAAGAGGGGTATCGACGTTAGTCCTCTTTGTATGTTAGGGACCATCGAGTTTGAAACAAAAATAACCTGCAATCATGCGGTCCTGGGATCATGCGGTCCTGGGAACAATGGGCTTTGGGATCATGCGGTCCTGGGAACACTGGGCTTTGGGATCACGGGGCTTTTGGATCATGCGGTCCTGGGAACATTGGGCTTTGGGAACGCTGGGCTTTGGGATCATGCGGTCCTGGGAACAATGGGCTTTGGGATCATGCGGTCCTGGGAACACTGGGCTTTGGGATCACGGGGCTTTTGGATCATGCGGTCCTGGGAACATTGGGCTTTGGGAACGCTGGGCTTTGGGATCATGCGGTCCTGGGAACAATGGGCTTTGGGATCATGCGGTCCTGGGAACAATGGGCTTTGGGATCATGCGGTCCTGGGAACACTGGGCTTTGGGATCATGCGGTCCTGGGAACAATGGGCTTTGGGATCATGCGGTCCTGGGAACAATGGGCTTTGGGATCATGCGGTCCTGGGAACACTGGGCTTTGGGATCATGCGGTCCTGGGAACAATGGGCTTTGGGATCATGCGGTCCTGGGAACAATGGGCTTTGGGATCATGCGGTCCTGGGAACATTGGGCTTTGGGATCATGCGGTCCTGGGAACGCTGGGCTTTGGGATCACGCGGTCCTGGGAACATTGGGCTTTGGGAACGCTGGGCTTTGAGAGCACAGAATCCTGGAACTATAGCGCTCTTTGCCAAAACAGCTAAACTAGCACACATTGTCCGGCAAATCAAAGTGTACATGAGATTAGGGTTGAAAATTTAGGGCGCACAACTGGAACACATCTCTCAGTTTGGGCACAACAGCTGTCAAACACTGTAAGCAGATAATACCATCAGACAGACAGGGCCTTGGAGAGACAGACACACACACACACACAGCTCCTCTCACGCGAGCTGACGCACGGTCGAGTAAGCACGCCTCACGTTTCCAGAACGTGACAGATTGTCCAGCACTTTGGTCAGGGGGTCAGAGTGAGCAACAGGTGGGGCCGGCTTTGTGATGGCGTGTGATGACGTGAACACGCCTCGGACAAGAGTCCTTACAGCTGCAATCATTAAACACGGCTAATATTAGACCCGACGCTTTAAATAGAAACCAGACGCACTTTCTCCTGCCCGCGTTCACACAGCTGTGTCCGAGACGCCGCGAGAAACCGATCCAACGTTCCGTCAGTTTATCGGTCTCAAACTTGGAGGGAAAACAAACCGGCTAGCTAAATAAATAAATAAATAAATAACAGCTCGACTACATTAAAGCTGCACGTCAGCTCTTCTGATATTTACAGCTCAGTCAGGAAATAATCCGGAAAACCTTCGGTGAAGATCCAAAGCGCCGGCACTGGAGACTCCTTCCATGAACGTTAAACAAACATTTCCTTCCAGCAAACGTCACCACATGAACGATTACACAAACGAGCTGTTACTATAGAAACCATAACGGATCAGGGTGAGCGCGTTAATCAACACCTTCTGACCAATCAGAATCCAGAATCCAGCAGCACTGTGGTATTGAATTGTTTACCTAATGCTGACTTTTTTAAAATTGACCCTCAGTGGAGCCGTGTGAAACCCGAATCCGTGTCGAGACGCCGAGAGGAAAAAAAAAAAAAAAAAAAAAAAAAAAAAAAAAAGGGTTACTCTGGATATAAAGGACTGCAGTGTCCCTTAAGAGCTCGAGCTGCCAGGAATCCCGCGGTATCCAGGTCCAATACATCACACTTCATCCGGCACACCATAACGAACTCGTTTTAAAACGTGGTGCGCTGGGCCAGACTGCGGTACAAGAATGTTTTCCCATGATGCAGTTTGAGGTCTAATGCTACATTCGAGAGCTTCCTGCCTCGCAAACGACCTTCTGAGGAGGACAAGCGCCGTTTTTCATCGCTCAGCAACTCGGGCATCGCAGAGAAATACAGGTCTCCCTCCGCTTTTTATGACTTCGGAGAGGTATGGGGGGGCGATTCGCTCGTAACTCGTATTTACGGCAATTCTGATAAGCGCACGAAGACGCCGTAACTTAAAATGTTGCTCTTTTGCGCCTGGACAGCGTTTGTCGGAGTCGTGGGAGAGATTCCGTTTCTAACGAGAACAACAGACGCACGGACTCGGGACGGAAAACCGTCATCAGAGCGCCAGGTAGACAATAAACTCCCGCGCGCTGACCTCCCACACACACGCATTTCCATTACTGCAGGAATCCTGTAGGATTGAACTCCAGGGATTTTCAGGATTCCTGTCTGATTCGCTCTTTACCACCATGGCATGCTGGGTAACGCCAAACTCTGCAGAATCGGTCCAGACAGAGTACATCGTCGTTAAATCAACACCGTTCCGATCATAAAATCAAGAAGAGTCGAGTTCTCGGGTATTAATAACGCCAAACTGTGACTTCTTTCAGTCAGCAGCAAGTATACCAAAGAAGGAGAGAGAGAGAGAGAGAGAGAGAGAGAGAGAGAGAGAGAGATGGACAGAAAGAGAGACTTCAGTATTTGCTGTGAGATCTGCCTGAGAAACGATACGTCTCCGGAAAATAAATAAACCCGACTGGGACGATCACTTTTTTGACGTCAGAACGCTGTGTGTGTGTGTAAGTGTGTGTAAGTGTGTGTGTGTGAGAGAGAGAGAGAGAACGTGTGCGTTCGCTTTATAAATAGATTCCCGACGGCATCTGTAGCGAAGAGCCAATCAGCACGCTGAACCGTCACGGATGACACAGCACACAGACGTCCCGCGGCGTGTGTGGAAACGGGAGCACTTCCTGCTCCGTGCTGCAGGACCGAATAAGCTGTCTGCGTGCGTGTGTGCGTGTCCTGACCCCGACTGACCCCGGCTCACCACAAAGTCTGTCGTGGAACGCCAGACCAAAATACCCAGAAGCCAGGGAAGGATTCAGCCTTTTATGGCAATGGAACAGGATCAAGAAGGAAAAATCTCTCGTGAGATCGTCTTTAAAAGGTCCGGCGCCGGTCGTGTCCGTGCACTCGACAGAACTTTTTAAAGCAACAGTCCGCCCTGACGTCCACACGTTCGATACACGTCTGTTGAAATATTCGCGCCGACGTGTCGGTTGGTGCCGCGTTTCCGTCCTCGCCGTTAGGAGTTAGCGGCCGTGTCCCGCGCCGACGTCACGGAGGGACACCGTTATTGCTAGCGCAGTTAGGAGAAAGGGATAACGGTCAGGTTTCACCGTTATCGCTCCTAAAAAACACGTTACCGAGAATCATAATCACGAGAAATCCCGCTTTAGAGTCGTCATGGAGACGTCCGTGCAAACTTCGAACTCGGAGTCCCAGAATGCAACGCCAAAGTTACGGCAGAGACTACAGCTAATTAGTGATATACAAGATAACGAGCAATATTAACGTGAAAGTTCGTTAGCTGGACAAAACGAGAGAGCTGGTGAGACTAAAGCGCCGCTGCATCGCTCCGTTTAGCTAGAGGACTAAACCCCACTGATAAAAAACAAGAAACCAGACCAACGTGTCGAACGAAGACGTTTAAAGCAAAACGTCCTCAACTGTTTTTAAATGTTAATATACAAGCCGTTTAGGGTGGATTTTGCCTTTAAGGTCTGGCAACCCAACGGTAGTGAATTAAACGAAACCCTCAGGACAGACGCTTTCAGTCGCATTTCCATGACATCAGCATAAATCGAAGACGCGGCCGTTGGAGAAAGCAGCACTCCGACAGCTCCTAACTGAACTCCATCCAGGAGGTGACGAACGCTCTTATCGCGAAGGTTAGAAAAGGAAAGACGAGACGCTCCGCATCGCCGCTTCCATTTATTAACTGTTTAGCTTTTTACTTCTGCCCTAATTTAGCCGTCGCTGCTTCTCAGCCCTTATAAAGTCTCGTGGTCCCCGAACCACGCCGGAACTTTTCGTTTATTCACCTCGGAGCCTGTGCAGAATAAAACCGGTCCCCAGAAAACCTCGGAGGCAATTAAACGGCTTATTGACAACAAAACGGAGGCTGTAAACACGTACGTGTAATTAGGGCGAGACGGCTAATTTCAGGGGGGAAAGAAAAAAAAAAAAAAGCTGAGAGGACGCTGAACGAGCGAAACGCAAAACATGTGCGTACAGTAAAACCAAAACAGCTGGCTTCCCCTCTGTACCTCCCTCTCACATCGCAGGCGGTCTTTTCTTCTCTCTCTCTCTCGCCCTCCGCCTCCTGCCGCGCTCGCTTCTTTAATAAGATTTACATTTAATTGCTCTCTGTGGTTCAATGTGGCGCATCAGATGCCGAGTTCATGTGCAATAGGAATTCTCTAGTGTTCACGCTGTAAATGTGGTTCTGTTTACGAGAATGATGCTGTGTGTGTGTGTCGTACACGGTCTACCCCCCGCCCCCCCCCCCAGCAAATCCTCCTTCTATCCTGACAAATTAGTTTAAACAGCCAATAAAAACCTCCACATGTTACAACCCCAAAGCCTCATCTGCTTCTCCTCTCTCAGTCCCACATGCACACATTTCCAGTCATTCTCCTAATTCCACCCGACAGAGACACGTGAAGCGCGTCTGAAATTTCACACCGGATAAAGTCCCGACAATAATAATAATAATAACAACAACAACAGCAGCAGAGTACGGTTGGACCACGCCATGACGTGGCAAAAGGGTGCAAATACTTTTACAACTCCGGGTTCGGAGATTTATAATCGAGGTTTAAATTTGCAGACGGTTAGAAGATATCGTAAGCCTGTCTTTGAATTACAATACAGTCATGTGCAGAATTATTGGCACCCTAATCTCACACCGAGTATACGAGTAAATTAATTCTAAGAAGAAAAGGAAAAAAAAAAAAAAAAAAAAAGAAAATCCTGAAAAATTAACAAAATATTCTTAATAATATTTTTGGGAAAAAAGAAAACCTAAAAATTACTTTATTACAATATATATATATATATATATATATATATATATATATATATATATATCTCGGTTTATTTACAGTAAATCTATTTCAAGCAAATACATTAACAAAACCATTTAAACAAGAAATATTTTAGTAAATTTATTAAAACTAATATTTTTAACAACAACAAAAGTTTTATCTGAAGTAAAATTTAATCTAAAACGTTATCAAAAACCTTTTCGGTATTTTAAGTAAATTTATTCTAAAGAAAAAAAAAAAAGAATCAAGAAACGTATTTAACAAAACTTTATTATTATTTTTTAAACAGTTATTTCTTGTTATGGTTTATTCTAATAATAAACCCTTATAAAAATATTGTATTAAAGTATTATTTAACAAGTAATATAATTTCTTGAGAATATTTTTTTTTTAATAATTCAATTTCTTTTATATTCCAATGAGGTTATTTATTTTGTTACAAGAAATTGCGGTAAATAACCAGACATGTTTCCCCCCCCATAACATCTTCAAAAAACAAAACCCTTTCCCAAGGGTGCCAATTCTTTTGTAACTGAGAGAACGTATGACGGAACAGGATGTATTGTGTAATGTTGTGTTTGTTTTGTCTGTAGCACTGATAAACACTTCAACTGTAACAGAACATGAAACTCCAGGTGTTTAAAGAACGCTTCTCCTGGCAGTGTATGTCCAAGTAACACACATCTCTCACTCACACACACTCACAGACACACACACACACACACACACACACACACACCCCACAGGCAGTCACTAACACACTGATTTAGTGCGGTTTCTTGTCTGGAGTGTAAATTCCTGTGGTGGTTTCAGTTTGACATTATAAAGTACCGTAGCCTGCAGCATGTCTTCTTTCTCCCTTCATTTGACCCCCCCCCGTTTTTTCCCTCCGTCCTTTCAGCCTTTTCTTTTCCTCCGTGCATGGAAATCCTTTGCTTTCGCTAGCTGAGCTTACATGGCTTACAATAGCGGTGTGCGTTAGCTTTCTTTGTAAAAAGTTCTACTCCGTGGCTTTAAGAAAAAACACACGATAAATGAATTATTATTATTATTATTATTATTACTAGAAAAGTGCTCTATTGTAATCTTTATCGTAAACATTTAAAGTCAGCATTAAAGGTTGGTTCACGCTGCAGCCGCACGAGACGAGGCTGATGTCTCAGACCAGCAGCTATTCACGGGCTGTCAATCAAACAAGAGGGTGGGGGCGTGAACAGGAAGTATTAATAAAAGCAAGCACGTGTCTGTTGGAACAATATGGCGGCACGTTCGGACAGGAGAGGAGCAGATCCTGAAATCTACACAAGCGTTCAGAGTCTCGGTCTTAAACATGACCGCGCACGTTGTACAGGTTGTTACGGGTTCGGTGGAACGCGTGTTCTAAATAATAAATACTAAATGAAGCACGTTGCCCTTTACTCTCATCGGTTCCAGGCGTTCTCGGACACCCTGTAGCTTGATAAGTTAGCTAATTAGCTGGTGCGGAAGCGGGAACAGCGTCGCTACGGTTACAGTTTGTGCGGAAAGCAGCCCGAGCGGTTCCTCAGTGTAAGAGCTCGCAGTGTTAGCGTGGTGTTGTGGACTGGATCAGCTACATCATCTAGTCTTCAGGAGTACCCACAGTAAGCTTTACGTTTAACAGCAGAACGTCATTTCGAATAGTCCCCTGGGGGGAAAAAAAAAAAAGAAAGAAAGAAAAAGAAAAGGGGGTGCCATTACTTTCAAGCCCCGGGTCCTGATCCTGCGCTCGGCTCTGAATCTGGAACGGATTCAACCTCGATGATGAGTCGCTTTGGATAAAGAGCGTTCGGAGAACTGAGAACAGTAAAGGTAAAATTTATACGCAAATATATTTGCATTGAAACAGTTCTCACGCACACACCCACACACACACCCCTGTATCTGTCAGGATGAGAGTTAAACCACCCGCAGAGAGAGAGAGAGAGAGAGAGAGAGACAGAAAGAGAGAGAAAGAGAGACAGAAAGAGAGAGAGAGAGAGAAAGAGAGACAGAAAGAGAGAGACACAGACAGAAAGAGAGACAGAAAGAGCGAGAAAGAGAGAGACAAAGAGAGAGAGACAAAGAGAGAGAGAGACAAAGAGAGAGAGACAGAAAGAGAGAGACAAAGAGAGAGAGAGACAGAAAGAGCGAGAAAGAGAGAGAGACAGACAGAAAAAGAGAGGGAGAAAGAGAGAGAGAGAAGAGAGAGGGGGTGGGGAAGAGAAGAAATGTACGTAGGAGAAACAAAACAGGGAAAAAAACGAGTGGAAGTTTGGTTAAGTGCGAGAGCCGGATCTCGTTTAGAGTAAAGAAAAGCAGAGACGGAGAAACGAGTGAAAGAAAGAGAGAGAGAGATTTAGGGAGTTGTGAGTAAAAGCTGCATTAAGGGGCCGTAACTGGAGTATGTTAGCAAAACAATAATAGCGGTCAAGCTAACGGCTCCATAAAACTGAATAAAACTAGCTAGTGTTCCACAGAGAAGAAATATCCAGCTAGCTGGGCTGTTACTCTGTGGTGAAATATAGGCGGGAAAAATATCTAGCTAGCTTGAATACGTTTAAAAAAAAACCACAACATTTGAGGGTTAGTGCTCCACTGAGGTAAAATCTCCAGCTATCCAAACTGCTTACTGTAAATTATGCATCAAATAAAGCAAGCGATTTAAAACAACAACAACAACAACAACAACAACAACAACATTAGACAGCTAGTGCTACATGTGAGGAGAAATATCCAGCTAGCTAAAACACGTGTACAAGTGTTACATACAACAAGATATTAAATAAAGCTAGCTGCGTAGTGCTACACTGAGGAGAAATATCTAGCTAGCTTGGTTGTTAGCTACTATATCACTCTATGGTGAAGATTCCTTTATAAATGTAAGTATTATCTCAAAAGATATGAAGTAATGCTAGTTGGCTGGTGCTACGCTGAGGTGAAATATCTAGCTAGCTAAATTAGCTACCGTGTCATCCTGTGGTGAAAATGTTAAATGTATTAGTCTTACACCAAATCGCTCCGCGCTATTCGCCAGTTAGAGCGCCTATCTTTAGTACACTGCTAGTTTCCATGGTTACACTGGTAGCGCCAGGCTAGTGAGACGGTTACGGTAGTGTCAAATTAAACTGAAAATGTTCACACGCCGTGTGTGTTTTCAAGCGTGCGACTAAACCACAGAATATGACTCGACCTTATCGCACCACCCCCACCCCCCCCCCCACCGCACACACCCACTCCACATCACCTTCATCTTCAACACCTGAACACGGTCACAGCCGATGAACAATAAGTCTGTTGTGGTTTGGGCACGTCAGCGCTAACCGCTAACCGCTAACCACTAGAGGCTAGCAGCTGGCCACGAGCGGCTCTTCCTGTCGCTCCAGTGTTAACAGTGGATAATGGGATGCCACACAAACACACACACACTCAGAGAGCTGAGTCACACTGAATCAGTGTGTGTGATACAGATTACCAGGCTAAACGCTAAACGATACAGCAGCGAGCATTCTTTCCCCCACTGACTCACTGTTATAAAGACAAAACCAGACACACAGATGTGTAGAGTCAGATACCTGTCCACTGACCAACATACTCGTCATTACAAATCATTCACTGAAACACACACACACACGCACACACACACACACACACACACACACACACACTAATCCACTGCACACTAGTCAACTTTCCACAATCATTACATGTTCAGAAAAGGGAAAAGATCTCATCTTCAATGGATTCATTTCCCTTTTTGGCAGATAACTTCAGGTCATTTATGGCTGCTTTAAATCCCCCCTCCCCTCCCCCCCCCGTTTAAACGTCATGCTTCTTTGATGACATTTCTTGCAAACTATAAAAGCAAAACAAATGCATCTGGGATTCGGTCGAGCTACGTGGATCTCAAAATCTATTCCATTCAAATCTAAACATCAGGTATACGTAAACGTCGACAAGTAATATAAACGCGTTAAAGGGGCGGTCTGTAATCTTTAAAAGTTTCCTTGTTTCTAGACTTGTGAGAACTATAAATTTCCAGAGATCATTCTGGAAAAAGGAGACGGCTATCCGCCCTCTTCTGCATACAGGAGCTCGCAGACAGCTGTGATTGGTTAGAGGCACTGTGACTGACAGGGGAGACAGGGTATGCCCCTCCCACCAGGGCAGCCGGTTTTGCTCTCTCGGCGCCCGGTTACGGGCGTCTGTGGCGTCCTCGCGATTGGAATAAGCGATCTACAGATAATGCTAGCGTTACAGTACAACGTTATACGCTCATTAATATTCAAATTTATTCAAATACTAAATATTACTTCATTAAAAGCAAACACTGAACACTAGTCACAGATGGATTTATATGAATGAAATCACACACACACACACACACACACACACACACACACACACACAGAGAGAGAAAACCAAGAAAGTAAATCTGAAGCTGCACTTACACACACATGTTGCACCACTCTTTCACCGTCTCTCTCCCTCGCTCTCTCTTGTTTTCTTCTTCTCCATCTCCATGGCTTTTCCCTCGCTCATTACAACCTCCACCTCTATCTGTGTACGTGGGCGTATATAAACCCCCCCCACACACACACACACACACACACACACTTTACTAAACTGTACTGTGAGAACGAGGGATAGATGGATGACTTCAGAAAAAGACAGGAAACGGAGGGATGTCTCTTTAAGAAGGTAAAAACTCCACGCAGCAGCAGCAGAGATACTCCTCCAACTCACACACACACACTTCTTTTCGTTTAACAACCACGCTGCTCTCTCTCTTTCAGTCTTCTTTTTTCCTCTTTTCTCCTGAATCACTCCACCTCTCCCCCCTTCTGTTTTTCTCCCCTCGTTTCCCCCCCTTCTTCTCTTCACTCGATCTTTCTTTTCCCGTCTCTGTTCTCTGGCTATGAAGGGAACGAGAGCGCGAGCAGGACTGGCCACTTTAGCGCATAGTGCACACGCATACACACACACACACACACACACACACACACACACACACGGTGCAGCCAACCAAAGAGGTACAGCAGGGCGGGAGAAAGGGGGTGTGGGCTTAAAGCGTGCCTCTGTGTGTGTGTGTGTGTGTGTTAGTGAAAGAGAGAAACAGGAAATGATGTGAATTTCATTCAGCTGATAATGCAGTTTGGGTCTCTCTCTCTCTCTCTCTCTCTCTCTCTCTTTTAGTGGTCATGTTTTCCTCACCCCTCTCCTCCTTTTTTTACTCAATGATTTGGATCCTGAGAAAGGAGAGGGAGAGAGAGAGAGAGAGAGAACGCCATAAAAGAGAAATAGAACAAGTGAAAAAGGGAGACAGAAAGAAAACAGGCCGGGGAAAAAGGTCAGAAAAAAGAGAGAGTTGAATAAAAAGAATGCATTGAGAGAGAGAGAGAGAGAGAGAGAGAGAGAGAGAGAACGGAGAAGAGAAACGAATATAAAAGTTAGAGGGAGAATGAAAATGAAAGTAAGAGAAGGAATAGAAAAGTTGAAAAAGAAAGAAGAATATATAGAAAGAAATAGACTGAAAATAGACACATGTTCATATAAGAATAGATAGAAAATGAGAAGAAGGAGAGAGAGAGAGACAGATTTTTCCTGAATACTGGGAGGCCCACCCTCTCTGTTTCCATAGCAAACACATACGTGAAACTCTGACCTCCAATGACATTATGGCAGAGAAGATGAGAGAAGATGGTTCATTAATGACAGTGTGTGTGTGTGTGTGTGTGTGTGTGTGTGTGTGTGTGTGTGTGACAGGACGACAGACAGGATGGTGAGGACAATACAGGTCTGTGTTAATAAGTTATATCACCACAGAGAGAGGGGCAGACAGACATAACTAAAAAGACCGTAAAACTGAGACAGACACACGCGTTGTGAGGCTCACTCGCGGGATCACCGACCTCCTACTGGCTCACTCGCGGGATCACCGACCTCCTACTGGCTCACTCGCGGGATCACCGAGCTCCTACTGGCTCACTCGCGGGATCACCGAGCTCCTACTGGCTCACACACTGGATCACTGACCTCCTATTGGCTCACACACTGGATCACTGACCTCCTATTGGCTCACACACTGGATTACTTTCCTCCTATTAGATCACATACCGGATCACTCATAGGAGCAGTGGTCTACTGACTGGTGAAGACACAGATGAAGTTTCTAGATATAAAAGTAATAAAAGCAAAAGCCATATTCTATACACGTTTGCAGCTGTGTGTGTGTGTGTGTGTGTGTGTGTGTGTGTGTGTGTGAGTGTCACTCTCTCTGACTCACTGAGGAGAGGTAGTGTGTTTGGTCAGTGGGTCACATGACTCTTTCCCTCTCTTTCTGTAGCGTAGCCATGCGGTTTGGATTACACTCGAAACAGGCAGGAGGGAGCCATACATTCCCCCTCTCACACACACACACTCACACACACACACTCTTTCACACACACACACACACACACACACACACACACACACACACAGCCTCGGAGAATGGCATTTTGTTCTATTGTATACTTTTATAGGGCTAGAATGACAAAAGTCTACTCTACACCACACACACACACACACACACACACACACACACACACACACTTCTGTACTGTAACATTTATGTAGCATAATGTAGCTGCGTATACCTTACTTAAACCACACACACACACACACACACACACACAGGGCCAGATCCTTTACTTACATGTCAAATTATATGAAACTGCCCAATTAAACTATTTCCTCAGAAAGGGAGTACACACACACACACACACACACACACACACACACACACACACACAGAGGAAGGAAACGTGGAGATAAGACAGGCTGACTGGAAGTCTTGGTCAGGCCTGAGTGAAATCCTGTCACCTTACAAACTGACAGAGCGTTCAGTGGATCTGAAGCATGACCTCTCTCTCTCTCTCTCTCTCTCACACACACTCACTCACACACACACACACACACACACACACACACACACACACACACACACAGGTGCACACCTGTAGACACACACAGACAAGCACACAATATAAGAAAGCCTCTTTGTCTCTCTTGTACACATCAGTGCACACACACACACACACACACACACACACACACACAGTTGATTAAAAAAAGCAGCACAGCTTCAGTGTGTGTGATAAGAAGGTTATTACACACACACACACACACTCTGAACACAATTTTTGTAGACAGATAAATCCCATTCCTGATGTCTGAGCTGTGTGTGTGTGTTTGTGTGTGTGTGTGTGTGTGTGTGTTCACTCAATCACTATAATAATAAATGACATAAGAAGAGGATGTGAGTCACGTTTATCTACACATGCACATTGACAGACTCATAGTGTGGGAGGCTGATGGACCTGGATCAAGAGATGGGTTCACTCAAGCCCAGACACACACACACACACACACACACACACA
The DNA here is from genome assembly GCF_023375685.1 of Ictalurus furcatus. NCBI lineage: Eukaryota > Metazoa > Chordata > Actinopteri > Siluriformes > Ictaluridae > Ictalurus > Ictalurus furcatus. The sequence continues at coordinate 2,182,419 of NC_071256.1, forward strand.
CACAGCGCTGTATCAGCATGTCTGATGTTTATTCTCATTTAGTTTGCAGTAGGAGGATGAATTAGTACAGAGGGGCTGCTCTGAAAAATTCAGGAGGTCTGTCTCTCAAAACACACACACACACACACACACACACACACACACACACAGGTTTCTTATCAAGGAATGAAAACAAAAAGCGATTCAGCAAGATAACTCGGTACAACATCGTGCATGTGTGTGGGCGAATAACTGACAGACGGACACACACACACACACACACACACACGCAGTCAGATCAGTCTGCATGATGTTAAAGAACTATCAGAAGATACTTAAAATACTTGTTTTTTTAACGAGTCACACCTTTACTGAGGCCAACAGACACAAAGGCCACGCCTCATTCAGAGATTTAAAAACCGAGGCCACACCTCCTTCAGTGAGACTGACAGAAACAGAGGCCACACCTCCTTTAGACATTGAAATACAGAGGCCACACCTCCCTCCTTTAGACATTGAAAGAGGCCACACCTCTAGAGTCACTGAAATACAGAGGCCACACCTCCTTTAGACATTGAAATACAGAGGCCACACCTTCATGGAGATGGACAGAAACAGGCCACACCTCCTTTAGACACTGAAATACAGAGGCCACACCTCCTTCAACGACACCAACATCAACAGAGGCCACACTTCCTTCAGAGATAATAAGCTTATTACTGTATAATCAATAGTTTACCTGTATCCATTAGGTAGGTGTCCGTGTTCCTATAGAAACCAAAGGTCATCCCATAATTTCCAGTACTGGTTAAAGCCCTATGGATCCCAGCACCGACATTTAAACCAGCACCTGACTACAGTCCAACAAAATCCTTTCTGAAAGTCCCACCATATTAAGGACACCATCTCTCCTGCAGTAAACACTGTCAAAAATAATCATCTATAATCAAATCCACGTAATAATTCATCAGGAATGACGATTAAATTGACCATTTTAAGCTCTTTATTCTGTAAAGCTTCATCGGTGCACAGTGTGGGACTCCAAATTAAGGGGAAAATATAACAGAGGGCGAGAGATACAAAGCAAAATCTATTAAAAGCTTTATCTTGGTGAATCATAAAACAACAACAACAACAACAACAAAACAGCTCCATATTATTTTTATTTTCCACACAAGTGCTTGCTACAGTTCAAGAGTGAGTGTTTGGCGCCCTCTGGTGGCCAAAACGTCCACATGACGGCTGCATGCTGAGGCTCTGACCGCGTGCAATTGATCCAATGCCTAAAAATCACCTTTCTATTCAACTCGAGTGAATAAACTGACTCATTCTACTAGCACACTGACTGAATACACCTGTATACACACACACACACACACACACACACACAACATTGTGCTTATGATTTCTTTCAGCGTGTTCATCTGCCTGTGGTGTGTGTGTGTGTGTGCGCGTGTGTGCTCACCACAGGTGTATATAACACTGAGGTATTTGCGAGTCCCGGTGTAACAGGGGTCTCCGAACTCCTGCGCCGAGGCTCGAACCACGCAAGTGCGTTTCCCGTGGCAACGTGATGTCATCACATGCAGGGCCCCTTCCGCGTGGCAGTCTGTAAAAACACAAAAAGAACAAATCAGACCATCTCCGTGTTTCATATTTTCCAAACCGTGAGACGTTTGTGCCTCGTAAGCAGGCGCTATACCCACTGTACAGCAAGATGACGTATATATTCATTTATATAAAACGCTAAATGTATTGCTTATAGTTACAGTAAAGCTGCTTAGCGTGGATGCTAATACAACATGCTATCGAAGCTGCATGATTAAACAAAAGAAAAGCAAAAGAAAAGAAGTTATATAATGTACGATTAGGAATAATCACTTCATTCACAGTCAGAAGGATACACAACATAGACAAAACATTTCCTTTACTGTTTGGCAGGCTAGCTAATAAGTTAACCTTAAATTCCTGGCTAACAGCTAAGTGACCCTGGCTAACTAGCATCACTCTGTAACGCTAGCACGACCGTAAAGTATTCAAGTTTTTAAACAACGAGGTGGAAAATTCAACCCAAAGGACACGTGTAGCAAGGAACGTTAGCGAGCTATGCAGCACCACAGGTAGCTTAGCTAGCTGGCTAGTTCGCCAACATCACACGAGCGAAGTTTACCGTGGAGTATTTTAAATATTTTGTAGAAGTACCAACGTTAGCGCTAAAAACGGGAAAGGTCTGAGGTAAAAGGAAAGCTCTTTCATGTCAATGTATATGAAGAATGTGTGCACGTGTGTGTGTGTGTGTGTGTGCGTGTGTGTGTGTGTGTGCGGTTCCTCTCTACATGTTCAGACGTCCCTGGCAGACGTGTGCTTTATCTCGGAGACGTTTGATCTCCCCCAGGACGGGAACCTCGGCGCGTCAGCGCGACTGACGATCCGTCCATCCATCATCGCTAAGCGCTTATCGTATGGACTTACACACATCTGAACAAGAGACGGACACAGCGGCTGACCTCCACACACACACACACACACACACACACACACACACCTCTCCATGCACGAACGACCGACAAGTGTGCTCTACCGCCCGTGTCCGATTTCACGGTTCTTTCTCATCCTTTAATCTGAGGCAGGAATTCACGATTAAACCAACGACGAGAGGATTATTAAAGAGCATGACGACACTGACAGTGCCATTTTCACGTTATATTTTGTCCCAACAATTACGCAACAATTAGCGTTCAACATGACGCTGGCATTTCTAGTTAGATTTACATAATTAACTAGCTAGCTACTACGCTAAGAGTCGAGGCAAACTAGCTAGCAGCTCTTTTTATTCAAATAATAATAAAAAAAAAATACTCTATGTAATAATGTCTTGGGGGGGTGGGGGGGGGGATAAGGGGGGGGGCGCATATGATGTGTCGGGAGCACCGGCTTTAGCTAACCAAGTCTCCTCACGCCTTCTGTTAAAAGTCGCTCTCAAACACGGCGCAGAGGTGGCCCCCGATGGCCGACGTGTACGTACGTGCAAAAAACAAACAAACCAAAAAACCACTCCATACCAGCAGGGGGCGCTACTCTGTATTCGTTCTAGTACAAAGGAAACAAAGCAAGATGTCACTGTGGATCTGTTTAAACATCAGATCCTGATTATGTACTGACAATATACATCAGATGGTCTGTAGGCGGAGCTTCTGACAGAG
>NC_071256.1:2190600-2193100 GCF_023375685.1 Ictalurus furcatus
TGGCACAGAGCGTGCTGTTCCTCTCCTCCTCTTCCCCCCCGCCTCGGCACATAGCGTGCCGTTCCTCTCCTCCTCTTCCCCCCCGCCTCGGCACATAGCGTGCTGTTCCTCTCCTCCTCTTCCCCCCGCCTCGGCACAGAGCGTGCTGTTCCTCTCCTCCTCTTCCCCCGGCCTCGGCACCGAGGGTAAATGTTCAGTGATGTTTGTTTGGCCCAGAGTTACCTCAGTGTGTCTGTGAGCGTGTCAGGACAATTTCACTGCTGATCCTCACACTTTTACAAGATTACATCAATTACAGCGCGCCGAGACGCACAGAGACGACTCGCTGGAGTCACAAACACATCTCCACTTTCCTCAGCGAGTCTTTATCTCCGCCGTCGAGCTGCAAGAGCAACGCTAACACTAATCAGCTTCACTGTGCAGCTTGTCAGCTGTGTCTCAGCCCAAATGTTACACTTTACAAAACATAACTAACATCAATTTAAAATAAAAAAATAACTAAAATAATAAAAGCAAAAACAAACGTACACTTCAGAGAAGCAGACAATCAGCCGAGACGGTGTCTGAAGTTCACTTTAATGGCAGTCGAATGCAAGTAACGTCACCCAAATAAACAATTTAGGAAAATAGCAGTGATAGAACTGTACTTCCATATTTCACAGTTTATCAGCAACAATTCCAGCTTTCAAGTGACGCAAAACTGCGGTGAGGAAATACTGGAGGCAAGGAAAAATCTGAGGCAAGGAAAAAAGGTGTTGAGGAAAAATAGTGCTGAGGAAAAAACCTGAGGCGTGTAAAAAAACTGAGGCGAGTAAAAACTGAGGCAAGGAAAAAAACTGAGACAAGGGAAAAAACTGAGGCAAGGGAAAAAACTGAGGCAAGGGAAAAAACTGAGGCAAGGGAAAAAAAACTGAGGTGAAACTGAGGCGAGGGAAAGAACTGAGGCGAGTAAAAAAACAGGCAAGGAAAAAAACTGAGGCGAATAAAAACTGAGGCGAGGAAAAAACTGAGGTGAAACTGAGGCGAGGAAAGAAACAGGCGAGGAAAAAAACTGAGGCGAATAAAAACTGAGGTGAGGGAAACAACTGAGGCGAGGAAAAACTGAGGCAAGGAAAAAAGGAGGTGAGGAAAAAAAAACTGAGGTAAAACTGAGGCGAAACTGAGGAAAGAACTGAGGCGAGTAAAGAAACAGGCGAGGAAAAAACCTGAGGTGAAACTGAGGCGAGGGAAAGAACTGAAGCAAGGAAAAATTGAGGCAAGGAAAAAAAACAGGCGAGGAAAACCTGAGGCAAGGAAAAAAGGAGGTGAGGAAAAAAAAACTGAGGTAAAACTGAGGCGAGTAAAAACTGAGGCAAGGAAAAACTGAGGCAAGGAAAAAAGGAGGTGAGGAAAAAAAACTGAGGCGAGTAAAAAAAAAAACTGACGTAAAACTGAGGCGAGGGGAAAACTGAGGTGAGGAAAAACTGTGCTGAGGAAAAACTGATCCTAAGTTGTCCAAGATGACCGTCCCATAACGTTCCAGTGTTCAGCTACATGATTAGATTTGATTCATGTTTATAAAAGACAGCAAGTCCCACTGTGTCCTAAACCACATCTGGACTTCTGTAGGACATGTAGATCACGGACTCCCTGTTGACAAAAAACCCCCAAGAGAAACCATCACAGAAATTCTAATGGTTTCCACCACAAATACCATTGCAAACCATCATCCAACCATTAAAACCATTACCATTAATGGGCCTTAATGGTATCCACTAGACATTACATGTCACCAATATAAGGCAACAAATTCCCAGTAGAGACCATTACAGTTTCCATTAAAACCAATACATTTCCCATTAAAACCATTACAAACTGAATGTAGTTTGGGGAAAATATTTATGAGATGTACGAGATATTTATGAAAAAAGAAAAGAAAAAAAAAAGACAGCCAGTCAGTCATTCACACCAGCTTTCAGAAACACGTCTCCTGATTACACGCTGATTTAAACGGAATAAAACACTCCGTGTCATTCGGTTATCAGAAAACAATCCACGTCAGGGATAAACCTTAAACTCCCCCGTCCTCCCCGTCCTGAAGACGTTCACTAAACGTCTCCTTACACAAAACTTCACCGCATCAACAACTTCTCATGTCTGTTTCTGTGAAGTGTTCGATGTACAAGTCCTTGCTAATGAGCGGTTACTATAGAAACGAAATAACATCAACGCCTTCTGACCAATCAGATACGAGAATTCACCAGCACTGCAGTGTAATGAATCAGATGTAGAGTCCACAGCGATTCAACGAGGAGAAGCAGAATAAACATCAGAGTTACTGTTTTAATAAGATGCCCACATGATCACGAAATGTAAGAAGGACTAATAAACCAGCAGAGTGAGTGTGTGTGTATGTGTGTGTGTGTGTATGTGTGTGTGTGTGTGTGTGTGTGTGTGTTTGTATGCAGCACCATGGCTCGAATACTAGTTCATTACCAGGTTCCAAGCTCTCTGGCACCCA
>NC_071256.1:2195600-2198100 GCF_023375685.1 Ictalurus furcatus
AGACTTCTTCTGCAGAACTCATCAGCTCGGCTCATAAACGTGCGGCTCAGTGGAGAGACTCTAAACTCTCACTTTCACTGCCTGGGATTTAGTGAATTACAGTAATTAGAGGCTAAAGCTTAGGATGCGGGGAACACTCACTCACACACACACACACACACGCTGAACCTCAACTAAGGTTTTAAACCCCATATTGCAATTGGTCCACACCCTGGTGCCACACACACACACACACACACACACACACACACACACACACACAGTTTAAAAGCAGGAGACTGAAATAAATGAGCGGAGTTGGTTATGCTAAATACCACTCCATCAATGTCATAGTGTGTGTGTATGTGTGTGTGATAAAGCAAGAGGTTTATTTTAAAAACACATAAAACCAAATTTGTCAAGGTTCCTCAACACAATTCTCAAGTTACTGAAAAAATTATTAGGTTTCATGAAAAGGGTTGAGTGTACCTAAAAAGGTTCCCCAGGTTCCTGACAAAAACAAAAACAACACAAAACAAAAACAACAACAACAACGAAAAGCTCACCGAATTCCTCAAAAAGTCTCCGGGTTCATTAAAAGAGCTGACGGTTTCTGAAAAACTTTCTGGGACCTTAAAAACTTATGCCTGGGTTCCTGCAAAGTTTCCCCGAGTTCCTCAAAAGGTTCCTGGGTTCATGGCCTCCGAAGAAGTTCCTGAAAAAAAATCAATGGGTTCCTGAAAAAGTTCTGAGCTCGTAAAATGGCTGATGATCACTAAAAAAAAAAAAGTTCCTTAAAAAGATTCCTCAGTTCCTAGGTTCATGAAAGGGTAGATGATTCCTAAACAGGTTTCTGTGAAGATTCTTGAGCTCCTGAAAGGGTTCCTGGGTGCATGAAAGGGTTAAAGGTGTCTAAAAAGGTTCCTAAAAGGTTGTGTGTTCTCCAAAATCTGAAAAGATTTATAGGCAGGTTTTATTTCTTGGAAACATCACTAAAGTTCCTGAAAAGGCTCCTGGTTTGAAGGGTTCTATCTAAAAAAGGTTCCTAAAACGGTTTCGGTTACCAAAAAGATTCTCGTCTCCCTGAAAAGGATCGCAGGTTCTTAAAAATGTTTCAGGTGGACGTGTGCTTACATTTCCATGATTCCTGAAAAGGTTCCTGTAGTGAAACGGTGTCTATTAACTGCAAACACATTGCAGGAACCCATCAGAAGACTCAAAGCCACGGGGTAATCCAGCAGCAGTGCAGCACGGAGCTCAGTTATAGCTAACTGGACTTCTAGAACGTAATTATACGCCGTGTAATTCTATAGAAATCAACACTTCACACTAAACTAACCATTTCACAACCTGCTTTTAGATGCCTTTAGTGCCGAGTCAGCTGACAGGATTTAGTCATGTGACTGGATTTAACTTCCTGTGCAACCTTAAGTTCAGTCCAACCTGCTTTAGTTCAGCCCACAATACGTGTGTGTGTGTGTGTGTGTGTGTGTGTGTGTGTGTTGCTGCGATGGGCAATCGGTTGTTTTTGTTTGTCTGCTGTTTAATGAGTTCAGTTTCCACACACACACACACACACACACACACACACACACACACACACACACACACACACCAGACATCCATTAATTCAACTGACCTTTGACCTCCAACTCTGGTGGCCAGGTGGGGGAGGAAAGGGAGTGCAGGAGAGAAGCCCTGTGTCTGTGACGACTGGGTTCTTCAAAAATGTTCCTGCGTTTCTGAAAAGGTTCTTTTGCGTTCCTAATTTCTGTTTATTTGTTTTTATACCTGCAGAAGTTCCTGGAAATGTAAAAATAATAAATAAATAAATCAGAAGCCGCACAATAGTGCATGACATAGTGAACTTTCTCTCTCCACCTTTCTTTTTGTCCAGGTCTTTCTATCCATCTCTCGCTCTCTCTCTCTCAGTGTCTCTGTCTGTCCTCATCTCTCTCTCTCCTTCCCCTTGCATCGCTATCCCTCGCTCTCTCTCCAACCTCACATCTCTCTCTCTTTACTCCCATCTCTTCCTCTCTGTGCCTGTCTATCCCTCTGTCTGTCCCCATCTCTCGCTCATCTATTTGCATTAGTCAATTGCAAGAGTTAGAGAGAGTGAGAGAGAAAGAGAGACAGAGAGAGAGACAGACAGAGAGAGAGACTATGAGAGAAAGACAAAGAGACAGCGTGAGAGAGAGACAGCGTGTGTGTGAGAGAGAGAGAGAGAGAGACAGTGAGGGCAAGACACTGTGAGAGAGAGAGACTATGAGAGAAAGACAAAAAGAGACAGAGAGAGAGAGAGTCAGTGTGAGAGAGAGACAGCGTGTGTGTGTGAGAGAGAGAGACAGGTTGAAGTGTTTACAGGACAAACTCCACCATTACAGACCACTTACCAGCTATTAGAGTCCTAACCACAACCACAAACCCCGCTCCAATTACACTCACACCCCATGTGTGTGTGTGTGCTTTGCTGACAGATGGTGTGTGTGTGTGTGTGTGTGTGTGTGTGTGTGTGTATAAA
>NC_071256.1:2203100-2225600 GCF_023375685.1 Ictalurus furcatus
TTTATTCAACGTTCAGACATCGCTGTAACCATAGAAACAGAGCTGGAGTCTAGAAACAATGTTGCTTGTAATTACCATGACAACAACAACAACTACTCAAGCAACAGGGGTTATTTACTACGGTTAACGTCGTGAAAAAACAAAACAACACGTACAATTTAGAATGATTCTGTAATATTATCGTTTTGTTTTGTTTACAGTGAACGTGCGCGTGCTAATTGATATCGCTAATGTTAAGGAAGCTTTTAAACACCTACACATTCGAAACGCACACCTAAACGCAGTAAATGTTCATCTGCATATCGGCGTCTGATTTTTCCAGCCAGATGACGACGTAATCAGATTTCCCGTACGCGACCTCTAACGCTCCACGCGATTACTGGTGATTAGATTTTTTTTTTTTTTTTTTTTTAAACTCTGATTACGTAAAGGTTTGGCTGGAGAATCAGTAGAAACACAACAGCCCACGTCCTGAAAAGGTTCGCCGGCTCCTTCGCTGGCACTGAGTGAGGGAGTGAGTGAGAGTGTGTGTGAGAGTGTGTGTGAGAGTGTGTGTGAGAGTGTGTGTGAGTGTGTCAGGGAAAGAGAAAGAGTGTGTAGGGGTGAGGGGGCGCAGAACAAGGAGGGGTGATGGAGGGGTCTTTCATGCGGACAGAAGGCACGGGTATCGAGTTCCACCTCCGGAACACACACACACACACACACACACACACACTCTTCCTTACTTGTCCTCTTCTTAAGAGTTCACCCTTGAGTCCTGTCATTTCTGCGCCCTTTTGTTCTTCTCCGTTTTCATGTTTATAAAACATTTTACGATACGATCTTGCGTTAATTAATTCGCGATCCACTTTTACGACGTAGCGACGGCATCTCCAGAAACTTTTACATCTGTTTTCTTTTTTAAAAAAAAAAAACCCAACAGTTTAAATTTTCCCTCTTGGTCCTTGTTAAATATTTTATAACCTGGATTAAATCCTGACTGAACTCTTTTACAGGGTTGTTACATGGGAGATTGTGCATCGTGAAAAAGTTCCCGAGGATCATGATGTCATCGTTGTTTTTTTTGTGTTTGTCGTAATTGTTCGGGGTTTTAAATAAAAAACAAAAAAAAACCTCATTGTCTGATTTCACGTTGTTATTACTGTCAAGTGTGAGAACATGGGGGTTATTATAGCACAGCTCCAGCTTTGTCTTTGTTCACATTTTTCCATATCCGAGAGAGAGAGAGAGAGAGAGAGAGAGAGAGAGAGAGAGAGAGAGAGAGAGAGAGTGTGAGAGTGTGAGAGAGAGAGAGAGAGAGTGTGAGAGAGAGTGTGAGAGAGAGGGAGAGAGAGAGAGTGTGTGAGAGAGAGAGTGTGAGAGAGAGAGAGAGAGACAGTGAGAGTGTGAGAGAGAGAGAGAGAGAGAGAGAGATAAAGCAGTCACTTGTGGGGGTGAAATGCTTAGAAATGGTTTGACCTCAGTTGACCTTCTGACCCTTTAACAGCCACACATCCTATTGAACAGCTAAAGGGAACCTCGGCTTTCACTGTAGCACCCTGGTGGGTCCAGATCAAAACACACACACACACACACACACACACACACACAACAATGAGTCCTAGTTAGCCAGGATAAGGGCTGGGTCCGGTACATTTCAGCAAGAAACTCTGCCAAGATCCACCCAGTCTCAAAAACAGCCAGTTTGACAGACATGGCAGATGACCAATCACACAGCTTATCTAACAGCCCACCAGAAACCATGAGAGAGAGAGAGAGAGAGAGAGAGATCGATATATGGACAGACAGAGACACACGGACAGCCAGCCAGCGATAGACAGATAGAGACAGACAGACACAGACAAATAGAGATAGATAGAGACAGACAGACACATGGACAGCCACATGGACAGACAGACACAGAGAATAGAGATAGAGACAGACAGACACATGGACAGCCACATGGACAGACAGACACAGAGAATAGAGATAGAGACAGACAGACACATGGACAGCCACATGGACAGACAGACACAGAGAATAGAGATAGAGACAGACAGACACATGGACAGCCACATGGACAGCCAGACACAGAGAATAGAGATAGAGACAGACAGACAGACAGACAGAGTTTAGCGTCTACCAGAAGTGCAAACAGTTCAAAATCCCTGTAGTTGAAGTTTCCCCCTAAAGCTCATAATTAAATACATATTCATGAACATTTTTTACATTATGCAGAATTTCATCCTTCGAATCCAAATCAATACGCATATTTCATTAGGATAATTATTATAAACAATTATTTAAAATGGCTTTTATTAGATTCTGAATATGCCTCGTATTAAATATGACAATTTTCGGTATTTTTTAAAATTGATGGATTTTCTGTAAGTTATAAGCTATCTTACGTTATTTAAAGTTCAAACAGGAGGTTACGGTTACCTCCTCCTCACTAAAGATGAAGTAACATTCCAGGTAAACGTTAGCTATTTGCTTACAGTGGGTTTTCGAGAGGTTTACTTACCTGGAGGGGAAAAAAAAACAACTTTAAAACAAACTCGCTACTCTACTTTAACCTACTTTAAACTGAAAAAACAAAACACAACACCACACAAAATAAATCCACTCAAACGCTCTCGCTTAGCTACAAGCTACCTCGGAAGGCTATTCCAAGCTAACACCGCTAATCAGAACATCCTCTTGACAAACGCCGGGTTTAAATTCTAGCCAAGTTTCCTCAGAGTTCACACAGGACAATATTACTAGCGAACCAGAAGCACTAACTGACAACATTCAGTACAAACTTCCAGCTAATTGCTAACAGATAACCCAACTTTAGCACCAGATTCCTTTAGCACATAAATTCCTTCAATAATTCCAATACAGCTCCCGGGAATTGGAGCGTTGTTGAAGGAAACAGGTAAAGACGGCGTATACACACACGCAAAAACAAACCTTTTAAACCTCAAAAGGATCACATGCACTGAGGAGGCAACGAGGGCATCTCTCTCTCTCACACACACACACACACACACACACACACACACACACACACACACACACCCTGTCATTAAACCCCAGCCGTATTTGCTAATCCACAAGTCCATTAGGACTCTCTACAGCCGACCCTCAGCCTCTTTAACGCTTTACTGCTTAACGAAGGACTCCGGCAGGAACTGCTGCTTTCACACTGCTGCTTTCTATTTCCACAGTCACGTTAACAACTGTCACGAAGCAGCTTTACGGAAACCTGGATGGAGCTTTAGGTCGTGAACGTGCAAGCCAGAGGCGAGACGAGACGACGGCGTCCCCCCCGAGACGACACGACGACGGCGTCCCCCCGAGACGACACGACGACGGCGTCCCCCCGAGACGACACGACACGACACGACAACGGCGTCCCCCCGAGACGACACGACACGACGACAGCGTCCCCCCGAGACGACACGACACGACGACAGCGTCCCCCCGAGACGACACGACACGACGACAGCGTCCCCCCGAGACGACACGACGACGGCGTCCCCCCCGAGATGACACGACGACGGCGTCCCCCCCCCCGAGACGACACGACGACGGCGTCCCCCCCGAGATGACACGACGACGGCGTCCCCCCCCCCGAGACGACACGACGACGGCGTCCCCCCCCCCGAGACGACACGACGACGGCGTCCCCCCCCGAGACGACACGACGACGGCGTCCCCCCCCCCGAGACGACGTTCCCCGAGACGAGACGACATCAGGAAGAATCTTTGACTCTTAGCTCCACGTTATCTTCATTATTCTTCATTCAGGGACACGTTTACACTCCCTCGTTCGTTCTCAGGATGTCTTTGCGTGGTCTCGAACCCTCTCTGACGATTTTACCCCGCGGGATTTCAGCGGTCTGTTTAAGAGGAATACTAATCCCACCGTACGAGATGAACCCGATGAAACATTCACCGTATCCCATCACTAGTGCGTGTTCTCCGTGTCGGATTATACAACGGAGAGCCTCTGGGTAAACGAAAGACAATAAATACGTCCGGTTCACGTCATCCACGAACACGTCGAGGAAAACAGGCTCGCGTAAAACCCGTTCCAGCGTTTACGTTTCGGCTCTACCGTATTCGCAGCTGGCGTGTAAGATTGGATTTTTTTCCGTCTGCAAAAATCAGAGCAGCGCTCAAACCGGTCATATGCTCGGACATCCGTAGGTCTGATCTGCGTTCCTGCGTTCCCTAATCCGGTTACCTTTACGTTTCCTCGCCATTGTTCCTGCTCGAACACCCCGCCTGGACCCGGGAACTAATCAACGAGAGGTTTAAACGGTTACGTAAGCGGAACGTTTCTCAATCCTGATCACAGAGTATACTTCTCTCACACATTCGCATGCTGAAACACTTGACCGAGCTCGCGGGCTAATAAATAACCTTTCATCTGTGTGTCAGTGTGCAGTGTAAGGGTTCTTAGAACCTTCTTCTGGTCCAGAACCATTTTTCATTGTGCAGGGTTCTTGAGTCGAGCTATATGGATCTTAGGAGATGAAAGAAGTTATTTAAGATTCATTATAGGTTCTTCAGGGTGTGTGTGTATATATATATATATATCATCCCTTAACAGGTTAAACTGAACCCTATGAGGTTCTTTGTGGGACTGGAAAAGGTTCTTCTGACATCACTTTTAAGAACCTTACTCATTAACTAAAAGGTTCCTTAAAGCATTAACTAAGGGTTTTTTTTTTTAAAAAAAAGAGAGCTTATGATAACATGGTTCTTTGTGGCACTGCTGTGAAGAACCATTTCTGGGTTCTTCAACGCACTATGTACTGGTGGTTCTCGAAAGAACTTGAGCGTAAAAGGTTCTCCGTGCAACTTAAAAGGGTTCTCCTATGGCATCAGGCTGAAAACCCCCTTCTTTGGTTCTAATTGGAACCTTTATTATTATTATTATTATTATTATTATTATTAAGAGTGTAGTGTTATAAAGAACTGTAAATATACAGGACAGATTTTGTTCCGGGGTCACGAGCATGCCTCTGTGCTCCATCATCAAGATCTGACAACAAAAACAAACAAACAAAAAAAACGACTCTTTGCGCTCCTGATCAAGAAAACTTGAACAGATGCATGTTTTGGTAAACGATACAGCTTGCCAACCCTCTGCTCCTGGAGAACCCATGATCCTGCCCGGTCCTCCACTACACCTGCTCCAGCTGTGTTAATGAGCTCATCGGTAAGTCATTAGTGCCTCAGGTGTGTTCAGGGCACGCGCAGCACAGCGGGTTCTCCAGCACCAAACCCCAAACCTGTACTTCACACCATGTCCTCACTTCAAAAGGACATCTTCTGCACCATTCCTGTGAACCTGTTCACACCACTGCCCCTCAGGAACCTGTAAAGCAGAACTCTAAACGCTCATGCACCTCACCAGGTACCAGACACCTGATCAACAGGGAGAACACACGCTCCTTTCATGGAGAAGCCCCAGGGACAAGCAGGAGTCCTGTTTGGTTCCTTCATACCTGTGAGAGTGAAGGTGCGAAACACGGCACACGATACAAGTTACAGCACGTGCGCTCCAACAGTTCCATCAAAGAATAGGAGGTAAACAGGTGAGAGGTGTGAGTTACTGCTGCCGGTGTGGCACAGGTTCGGGACGAGTTCAGAATCCAAACCTGCGCATGTCGGAGAAGCTCAGGAGATGAAGGAGAAAAGAGAGAGAGAGAGAAACAAACCCTGCTTTCTCACCTGAGAACTGCGGGGAAGTGTGAACGAAAGCGGCCAGGCAGGTGAACCCGAGCAGGAGCGCGCACTGAAGGGCCACATCCGGGAGGAACATCCTTGGAGCGGCGCGGATCTCGAAGCTCTGAGCGCAGCATCGGGGGCTTCAGGGCGGAAAGCTGCCGAGCAGCGTGTGCGTGTGTGTGTGGGGAGATGGAGAGTGCTTCTTCAAGGTCCTAAACTCCGCAAAGTATCCCACTACAAAATTCCAATTACTACTCGTGCAGTGGGTGGAGTCAAACCGGATTAAGCTCCTCCTACCTGGGCGGAGTGGCGGATTGAACTCGGTCGTCCCAATTCGCCTTCTGTCCGTCCTAAACGGTACCCAAATGTAGAATGAGCTGAACTAGCGGGGTCTGAAATCGCTCTTCATTCCCTCGTTCACGATTCCCTCGTTCACGATTCGCTACACAGCGAAAGACGTTGGAGTCCACTGTACAGGGAAGAAGCGAATGAAAGCGAGCAAGCGAATTCGGACGCATGCTAAATAAAGAGAATAAAAACACCTGCTTGTCTTGTTGATTTACTATTAGGCTATTATTTTTTATATTTTTATATTTATATAAATAAAAAAAAGAGGAGAGAATAAAAACACTACTGCCTGTCTCGTTTATTTTATTTGTTTATTTTAAAGAAGTAGAAAATAATTATTTTTTCTGGGTTTCGTTTTCGAGGGGTTTCCTGTCAGACCCCTGAGGTGAACCTGGCGTAGAATCGACTCCGTCTGGCTAGTTTTGATTTTTGGCGAAACTTCTTTTTCCTGAGGAGAAGAAAACAGGCGGATTTCAGAAAGAGCGACAACTTGAAGGCGTGCTTTGTGAGCTCGAAGATGCCATCTATATGTAAGACGACATTAGACACTATACATCCAGCTGTTCACTAAATAACTGAGAAACAAAGCTCTCGTTCTATTTTAGGAGCTAACATCTCCTCGCTCTTATGTGTAAGGTCACTGATATTTTTTCCCCTCATATTAAACTCCACTATAACACATTTAATAACGTGTTGGAAGCTTACTTGTTGTGTTCAAAACAGAAAGCATAATAACCAGATAGCTAGAAAAATTTACAGTGGGTGCACTAATTTCCTCGGGTAGCTTCACCAGGCAGCACCATGTTATTTATTCATTTTTATTTATTTTTTATAGTCTATTGCCGAGTAAACAGCCATTTGAGCTCAGTGTAGTTAGCATAATCTTGTATTACTAGCAAAACTACATGATAAACATGTAAATATTAGACTCGTGCGACACCTTTTGGACAACTTGCATTATTGCACTCTTAATGTTTTCCAAATAATAATAATAATAATAATAAAGATATAACGTGGATAGATTTATGATATATTCATACATCCAGAGTAAATACATGTTTGTGTCACTTTATAAAATATTACTCCATTTAATTTGGGTGATTTTCAATCATCAAAAGTGCGTAAAGATCCGTGAGAGAGAGAGAGAAAAACCCCGCAACGCTTTTCTTCAGAACGCAGTTTGTCCTTTTGCAGCTTCCGTACTCGACACGTCATCAAACATGGCGGCGCGCACACAGAGGGCAGGCACGCTGATACGATTATTAGGAAATGTGCGATTTCAGAATGAACGTACGTCATTTAAAGCGTTATTTCCTTATCAGAAAGTGTCAAATATAGTGAATAATAGTGCTTTTATTCATTTAAATATATATAGCTTTTATTACGTATGCACGTTCTATAGGAGGAAAAGCAGAGTAGAGCCAACATGGCTGGATAATACTGCATGCTCTACTCCAGAATTATTGGCACCCTTCATACACACGTTGCGTGAGATTCTGAGCTTAAACACACAAGATGTGTGTCATTTAAAAAATATATATATTTATTCTGTATTTATTTATGTATGCAGCATCATACTTAGATCGTATTTATTCACATTTAGAATATTATATTAGCAATCTTGTATTTTAAACACATTCTATTTTTCCATAACATTGTGTGTACAATATTTCATATATTTAATTTACAAATACATCTTTTTTTAAAGATCATATTTATATTTCTAACACGTTCCTAATGAAATCAGATTGAAACAGCTGTAAATATGTAAATGAACATGACCTAGGCAATCAAGCTTACTAAGTGTAATTCACTTTGCCTTTAAAGGAAGCATCACACAAGTGATTCTGTGATACTGAATCACACACAAGTGATTCAGTGATACGGAATTACACACAAGTGATTCTGTGATACTGAATCACACACAAGTGATTCAGTGATACGGAATTACACACAAGTGATTCTGCGACACACAAGTGATTCTGTGATACTGAATCACACACAAGTGATTCAGTGATACGGAATTACACACAAGTGATTCTGTGACACACAAGTGATTCTGTGATACTGAATCACACACAAGTGATTCAGTGATACGGAATTACACACAAGTGATTCAGTGATACTGAATTACACACAAGTGATTCAGTATCACTGAATTACACACAAGTGATTCAGTATCACTGAATTACACACAAGTGATTCAGTGATACTGAATTACACACAAGTGATTCTGTGATACTGTGATACTGAATTACACACAAGTGATTCAGTGATACTGTGATAATGAATCACATACAAGTGATTCAGTGATACGGAATTACACACAAGTGATTCAGTATCACTGAATTACACACAAGTGATCCAGTGATACTGTGATACTGAATCACATACAAGTGATTCGGTGATACTGAATTACACTGCACGTCTCGGCCCAAATCTGTGCTCGTTTTGAAAAATCGCACGCTCCTGCGAGTTGGTTTTGCGTTGATTTCTGCGATGGGGAAATCCTGGAGCGACTGAATGAAGTATATTGTACACTATCGTTGCGTGCTAATCATCTGTTTGTTCTTTTCCTAAAGGTATGTTTTCGGTGTTCTCGGTGCGGTTACGGGCTGCGGGTCCGAGTGACGAGCCGCCCAAATTCACTCCTCCAGCCAAACCGGTGATTGTGGATAAATCGAAGCCTGAAGAAGCGGTGCGACGGTGAGAAAGTTCCTCCGGAGAGAGAAATCGTCTGCTCAGAAATGTTGCGACTTTCAAAACAATTAAATTATATATATATATATATATATATATATATATATATATATATATATATATATCTCCACTTTATATCTTAGTTAATTTTATTTGCAGTGTAAGTTGTGTTTTTAACAGTGTGTTTTTTTCCCTGTATTTTTAAGTACTTCGGTTTAAAAGACATCACTTAAGGAGCTATCGTACCGTCTCTACAGTAAAGTGCGATCGGTTAATTGTTGCGTTATCGCATCCAGCGCTTTCGGTCACCGAGAGGCTGGAGGCGTGTAGTCCGATTCACAGTTAGTTTCTTAGACGTCGCCTCCGTGATAAAACCCAGCCCGTGTTTCCACGCAGGTTTATCAGTCCCGAGTTCATCCCCCCTCGCCAGCGCACAAACCCGCTCAAATTCTACCTGGAGCGCAAAGACATGCTCCAGAGACGCAACGTGCTGAACATTCCCGAGTTCTACGTGGGTAAGAAGCGTTTCAGTGGAGCATTTCTGAACTGCTTGATGAACGGTGTGTCTGATCGCGACCTGCTCTGTCTTCAGGAAGCGTTTTGTCCGTCACCACGACAGACCCGCACGCCGCCAACAACACCAACCGCTTCGTGGGAATCTGCACCCAGCGCTCGGGTAAAGGACTCGGCGCCACCTTCATCCTCAGGAACATCATCGACGGACAAGGTGAGCTCCTCGACAGAGGGTGAAGATGCACGTCGAGTGTGGCTTTGTTTTCTTTCCTTCTCCGGTCACCAGGTTAGAGTTTCACATTCTGCCGAGACGCAGCGCCGCACTGGCAATCCAGCAAACGTTTATTTATTTCATTCTGCAAAAGTTCATTTGCTAACCTGTGATATGAAATTGTTCTCCAATACTCTTGGTAGATCATCCAAGATGACGTTAAAAGCTGCCTCTTCGGGGCCGTGATTGGCTGTTGGTCTTGGCAGTATGTCGTATGAGTGTGTGATGTGTGTGTGTGTAGGAGTGGAGATCTGCTACGAGCTATACAATCCTCGTGTTAAGCGCATCGAAGTGCTGAAGTTAGAGAAGAGACTGGACAATAACCTGATGTACCTGAGGGACGCTCTGCCCGAGTACAGCACCTTCGACTTCGACATGAAGCCCGTTCACCTCTCGCCCACGCAGGACGTCCCCGTCAACGAGGTGCGCATGAGACGGGTCACGGCACCGTTTAACTCTGTTGTTCTTTCTCTGAGTTTACACTCCTCTCTCTCTCCCTCTCTCTCTCTCTGCAGCTGAAGGTGAGGATGAAGCCGCGTCCGTGGTCGAAGCGCTGGGAGCGTCCCAAGTTCAACATCCAGGGTATACGCTTTGACCTGTGCCTGACCCCGGAGCAGATGGAGCACGCTCAGAAGTGGGCGGAGCCGTGGAGGAAGTATGACATGCTGAAGGAGTACGACACTTCCTCACTGGAGGAGAAGATCTACCAGGAAGTGCAGGCGGAGCTTAGAAAGTGAACGATGCGTAGATGTGTATAAAGTGGACAATCCTAACATGGACTCGTGCAGCGCGGGCTTCGTGCTTCATTAAGCTGTGTTTGTTTGTATGTTTGTTTGTTTGTTTGTCTGTAAAGTGATAATAATAAAAATGGTTCAGTTGTAGCCTTTTGTAGATTTGTTGCTGCAGACGTTCCCATAATGCACTGGGCTTTCAGAAAAATCACAAAACAGATATTATCGTGAACAAGATGTGAAAGCGAAGCTTGCTGTGTTTAATATTAATCAGTTGGGAAAAATGTGTTTTTCGTGAAAATACGTTAACGCTTCTGTAAAGCTGACCTACAGGAAGCTCAGCTCACGACTATGAACAGTCTCTGCGCCAAGTCGCATTCGTTCTCAGCGCACGGTTTGGTCTCGCCCGGGTAGGGGGCGTGGCTTAAAGTTTGACAGTGGAATTTAAAAAGAAATAAAAAAGTTATTGAATTGGTTATATAAACTACTTCCCTTTCGTTTTATGTCCTTTTCTAAATACTGCAATTTTTGCGAAACTTTCAGTGTTAATCTTATCTTTCTTGCTACGTTCGCATCAAATTAGTAAAACGTCAGGTGCTGATCGAGTTCCTTTAAGGCTGAGACGACTCTTTTTTTAAAAATAAAAACACAGGAAAACATAACGTGGCCCTGAACTCCAACGCAACCCTAGTTCATGCTTTTTCCAGACATGTGATTCTAGTCCCAAGTTTCTGAACTCTGCACAAATGTGCATCTGCTCTGGTTGATCATTCCTGATCTGACTGATTTGACCGAGTGGGATATAAAACCTGTGGTTTCACAGTGATGTTTGTTGGTAAATCAGACCTCTTCACTGGACGGCTCTGATCTTTCAGATAGCGTGATTCCTGCGTTGCAGTTCCAGACTCTGACCACAGGGGGCAGCAAACGCTCTTTTAAAATCTCAGTTACTAAATCACTACTTAATTACACCATTTACATTTACCCCCTCCAAAGAAAATATTAAATATGCTCGTCTGATTTAATCCCACCAGTGAGCTTTTCAGGTTTTTAGTTGCCCGGGACAAATCCTCTTCTCTTTCTGAACAATACACTTAGACCAGTGGGTGAGTAAACTTCTATGTATGTATTTATTTATTTATTTATCTGGGAACCACTTTAATCTGTATACATAGTCTTATATTTGAATATGAGGAACTATAGGTAGCCTACATTTGTACCATCATAATTGAATTATTAGAGCGTTTTAATTCTGAAGTATTGTAGGTAAATTTTTTTTAAATTTCTCGGGTTTAGATTTGTAAATGAACAGTGTGGTGTAAATTTAAACGCGTTCAATTCTCATGACTAAATAATGACTATAATACCTAGATCCACTGTAGTTTGTAGTAATGCAGCTAAGAGCAGAGTGTGGAGATCAGGCGGTGAGAGAGCCGGACAGACGAAAGGACTAAAGCGCTGCTGCATCGATCTCTTTAGAGCTCAGACAAAGGCACTGCGCCACTCTCACCATGCAGAGTAGAACGGCATTGTGGGTAATGTAGGAACTAAAATGCAGAATTGAAGCTCTTATGTTAATTCATTAATTAATGCAGGGTGGATTTTCCCCTTTAATGATTTATATATAGTCTATTTATATTTATTCTTAAATATTTTAGAGATCCGGTTTAAATGAAAAGAAATCAACCTTCTGGAGTCATGCATCGTAGGAGGATTTCGGACCAGAGTTCTCTGCGCTTTTGGACGTGTGGCACGCGGTAGAAACGCGAGGGCGCCCGCGTACGTCGACCCACATTGGCGGACAGATGTGCGCGCGCGCGCTATAGAAAATCCCCGCCCCGGCGCGTCGTTTCCGTGACGTCACCCGTCTCACGGACGGCTCGAGCGCTCCGTCCGTCGCTGCGTTTAATAAGCAAGAGCTCCTCCGCAACCTGGATACACACACACACACACACAGAAAGAGAAAGAGAGAGAAAGAAAAACATCCACCCGGTCAGGAACGGAGTCCGGAGTCCTCGCGACGTGCATGGTAAGCAACCGGACCGTTAAGAAGGTGCACGCGCGTCCGATCGATCATGAAGCCGTGCATCAGAAACCGTGTTTACTGTAACGAGAAGAGTGAAGTGATGTAAGCCGGATCCGCCTTCCTGCGGAGTTCAGATTAACACACGAGCGGATCCGGATCAGGTGTGTGTTTGAGTTCGGATCAGCGACGGGCTGATGTTTGCACATCTGTAGGAATAATCACATAAACCGGGTTTGGAGCAACATTAAAGCCTACAGAGAAACAGAACAGAAGAAGGCTTCTTAAAACAACACCAGCACTGAGTGAGGTTTTCTAGATCTCCATCATGATGAACACATCTCTCAGAAATAAAGGTAACAAACCCTACTGGTGACACGTGACCACCTGCTCTAGATTTTCAGCAGGTACTAACACTCAGAAATAAAGGTACTTCTCCTCGGTGTTCAGGTGCTACTGTACCATAAAAGTATACACCTTTATTTATTTATTTATTTATTTATTTTTTAACCTTTAGTCCACGGTATATCTATATTTGACATCTTTTATAGTCTACCTTTAGCATGTTCGAGGTCGAGTCAGATGAGAAGGTGAGGAGGTGTGTGGCTGTACACTCAACCGGGAACAAAAACATCTTTCTAAAGGAATCTGGACAAGCACTGGAGCGCTTGCGTCAAAGGAAATGGAGGTTACGTAGAAAAACGGGACATTTTTGTGAGGCGTATCTGCAATAAACAGTGCGTGAACGACGGACACGTGAAAATAGTTTAGCTTTAAAAATAACAACACAACTGGACCATAAGGACCTTAAAGTTCTAGAACATGCACAGTCCGTAGGTAAAATACACAGTAACGGTACCACACCGCCGACTAGGAAAAGTACACTTTGGTACTGATTACGTCCGAGAGTGCAGTGTGAGCGTTTGAAGGATGTAATGAAATTAGCAGATGAACTGATGTAGCTAACACTTAACACCGTCATGAACAGCTACATCTACGGAGAGGAAAGGAGGACATAACGTGGACGTCGTTAGAAATAAAGGTACCCCGATTGTACCTTTTGATCCCGTCAACGGTACTAGCTTTTAGAGTAAAGTCTAAAAGGTCTTCAGTCATTCATTCATTAAGGTCAAATCATGTACCTACATACCGTCCGTATTATAGGTACAACCAGTTTGGTACCTTCTAGCTTCTCTGAGACTGTACCTGATGAAGCTCGAGAGCAGGTTGTCACGTGCCTGTTGTTATAAAGCGATCACTCAGAGGGTATCGATTCTTTCTCTAAATGCATTTAGGTTGGAACCAAAGGTAAGATCACTAGAAGAAGAAGAAGATCTAATAATGAGTGAGACAGACATGAGCACCAACTGTCCAGATGATGGACGTCCATGAACGTCCATTCCTGGCCAGATTGGTCTGAATTAAATCAGCCTATAAAAAGCCGTTGTTAATGACCCGTGTGACTTGATTTTCTTTGGATCTAATTCACGAATGATGGAAATCTCACATACGGTGAGATTGACAAACGGTGTTAGGTGTTTGTGATGGTGAAGCAGGAGCTCGTTCTGATGACGAAGCTCTGTGTTTACCGCTCTACGTCGCTGTTCTTCACCTGTTGCGACGAGCTGTGGGTAGCGGACAAAAGAATAAGGTTACCGAAAAGCAGTTCGTCCACAGCGTTGGTAGACTTACTCTCCATGAAAGAGTGAGGAGCTTGACAATCTGGGAGAACCTCAGAGTAGATCCACTGCTCCTCTTAATTGATACGTAGATACGGTGGTGTGGATGCTTCTCGGTTGGAGCTGTATCAGGAACATCCAATTGGACGGGGATCATGGGGCAGATCCAAGACCAATTGGCTTGGGAACACCCCCTGTTTTTGTGGAAAGAGAAGTCTGGAATCATCGAGGGAAAACGTATCAAGGTCTCACGAACATCTCATGGGGCAGATCCAAGACCAATTAGCTTGGGAACACCCCCCTGTTTTTGGGGAAAGAGAAATCTGGAATCACCGAGGAAAACGAATCAGCGTCTCACGGACATCTCGAAGGCATCCTTTAAACACTGTAACACTCACGGAGTTAGGTGTCCACTTTACCTGAACACCACACCGTGACCTACATGGTCTTGTTTGTAATCACATCACCAAACGGGTTCTGCAGGTGAAAGCACCACGTCCTGCAACCGAATCCTCTCACAGCTCTTATTATTTACTGAAACGTGAGACCGCACGTTAGGAATGCTCTGTTCTTCGCTCAGATTGCCATCCAGGCGCCTTTGCACACCTCTGTAATTCGAAACAGGCCGGTGAACTCTGAATAACGTTGACAAAGACGAATAGATCGTCCTGGTTTCTATAGCCGAGACGCCTCGGAAACACTCCGCTGTGAAAACAATGCAAGTCACAATACTATGTTAATGTTTCTCAGTATGGCAGAACCCTCGGGAGTTTGGGTGCAAAGTGTATTTATGGTGTAATTACACAAACTCATACTCATACAATCTAAGAGGCTTATCGTGATCGTCTTTCAGACTGGCATGTGTAAGTTCAACAATCACTTCACACTGACTCAACAGCTAGATGCCGGCTACTTACACTGTTAGCTTCAGTGATTAGCTAGCTTATACTTACACATTTCAGTTGCCAAGCAACAGTGCTTCCACAATTCTCAGTACTTGAATGGTGTTTTGTATTCAATTAACTTTAATGTTATTCAAACAAACCTATATATTTCAGTCTTGAATACAATTCTGCTAATGTTAATGAGGGACAATTATGACCTTCCATTCACATCAACCTCCGAGTCAGAGTTTTGGGTCATCAACCTCCGAGTCAGAGTTTTGGGTCATCGACCTCGGAGTCAGAGTTTTGGGTCATCAACCTCCGAGTCAGAGTTTTGGGTCGTCAACCTCCAAGTCAGAGTTTTGGGTCATCAACCTCCGGAGTCAGAGTTTTTGGTCATCAACCTCCGGAGTCAGAGTTTTGGGTCATAAACCTCCGGAGTCAGAGTTTTGGGTCATCAACCTCCGAGTCAGAGTTTTGGGTCATCAACCTCCGGAGTCAGAGTTTTGGGTCATCAACCTCCGAGTCAGAGTTTTGGGTCATCAACCTTCGGAGTCAGAGTTTTGGGTCATCAACCTCCGAGTCAGAGTTTTGGGTCATCAACCTCCGGAGTCAGAGTTTTGGGTCATAAACCTCTGAGTCAAGCTTTCTGACTTCTCAAAAATATTCAAGCGAGGCCACCGCTTTCAACATGGCTGCCACCACGAGCATGCCGTCCAATAAAACAAACGAGGCGACGAAACCGTACAATAACTGTAAAATCGCGCCATTGTGGTTCGCATTTCCGTTCATGACTAAGAAATTGTACTACCTGATTCAGTTCTGTTAAAGATTAAGAAGAGGCGCGGCTTGATGTAAATGCTAGCTATGTAAATGCTTTAGAGCGCTGCAATTTTTTTAACCTCGCGAACAAAACGCTGATGCATGAACGGGCAATTTGATGAGAAATTCTCTCACGTAAAGTGAAGACGATCAAGGTCTCAGATTTATGCTTAGACACATGGGTCTGCCAAATATTGAAAAAAAAAATTGCTGTCTTAAACCTCTTTACATTTAGACAGATAGAATATTGACTGACCAGGTGGTGTCGAATAAATAAAGAGTTGTAGTGTAATATATTTAATGACTAAATGAACACTTCAGCCGGTTGGATGTGGGTGTAGATGGCGCTAAAGAATAGGAACGTGACTGGGCATCATTGGAACTGAAGCAGTCGTTGAAGAAGCAGCCATCTATTCCTATGGCCGTGTGAACGGACAGGTGTGTGTGTGTGTGTGTGTGTGTGTGCGGACAGGTGAATTGGGCTGACGAGCCTTTCCTCTTTGCTTAACAGCACTGCTGCCTGCTTTTCTCACGCTGCTGGTTGCCATCATCACATATTGAATAATTACACTATCTTGCTGGAAAGAACAGCTGCTGCTGTATATATGTGTGTGTGTGTATGTGTGTGTGTGTGTGTGTGTGTGTGTGTGTGGGAGGGGTGTTTGTGTGATCAGCTGTTTGCAGAGACATGCCAAATGCACTCGCACCTGAGCTACTCTACAGCACCGAACTGTTTGTGAACGAATGGTGCTCTAGAACCGAATGGTCTCTATGTTCTAGAACGGTCCCTGTGTTCAAGAAGAGTCTCTGTGCTCTAGAACCGAATGGCCTCCATGTTCTAGAACGGTCCCTGTGTTCAAGAAGAGCCTCTGTGCTCTAGAACCGAATGGTCTCTATGTTCTAGAACGGTCTCTGTGTTCAAGAAGAGCTTCTGTGCTCTAGAACCGAATGGTCTCTATGTTCTAGAACGGTCCCTGTGTTCAAGAAGAGTCTCTGTGCTCTAGAACCGAATAGTCTAGGACCGATCGTCTCAGCCGTTTTGTGATAACAGAGCAGTAGTGCAGTTAAACACAGCAGGGTGCATCACCGTGGTTCTCCATTAACGTCCTGATACCCAGCGGGGAAGAGAGCGAGGATAAACAACACGAGGAGCTGAAATTATGCGTACATTAGTGCAGAATATAAGGGGGTGGGGTGGGGCGCTCTAAATAGTACACATTTAATCAACGAGAGTTCTCTGCTGGCACTATACTATACTATATTATATTATACTATACTACACTATACTATATTATATTATACTATACTACACTATACTATATTACACTATACTATACTATATTACACTATACTATACTACACTATACTATATTACACTATACTATACTACACTATATTATATTACACTATACTATACTATATTATATTACACTATACTATACTACACTATACTATATTACACTATACTATACTACACTATATTATATTACACTATACTATACTACACTATACTATATTACACTATACTATACTACACTATATTATATTACACTATACTATACTACACTATATTATATTACACTATACTATACTATATTATATTACACTATACTATACTACACTATACTATATTACACTATACTATACTACACTATATTATATTACACTATACTATACTACACTATACTATATTATATTACTCTATACTATACTATATTACACTATACTATACTACACTATATTATATTACACTATACTATACTACACTATATTACACTATACTATACTATACTATATTATATTACACTATACTATACTACACTATATTATATTACACTATACTATACTATACTATATTATATTACACTATACTATACTACACTATATTATATTACACTATACTATACTATATTACACTATACTACACTATATTATATTACACTATACTATACTATATTACACTATACTACACTATATTATATTACACTATACTACACTATATTATATTACACTATACTATACTACACTATATTATATTACACTATACTATACTATATTACACTATACTACACTATATTATATTACACTATACTACACTATATTATATTACACTATACTATACTACACTATATTATATTACACTATACTACACTATATTATATTACACTATACTATACTATATTACACTATACTACACTATATTATATTACACTATACTATACTATATTACACTATACTACACTATATTATATTACACTATACTACACTATATTATATTACACTATACTATACTATATTATATTACACTATACTATACTACACTATATTATATTACACTATACTATACTATATTACACTATACTACACTATATTATATTACACTATACTATACTATATTACACTATACTACACTATATTATATTACACTATACTACACTATATTATATTACACTATACTATACTACACTATATTATATTACACTATACTATACTATATTACACTATACTACACTATATTATATTACACTATACTATACTACACTATATTATATTACACTATACTACACTATATTATATTACACTATACTACACTATATTATATTACACTATACTATACTACACTATATTATATTACACTATACTACACTATATTATATTACACTATACTATACTATATTACACTATACTACACTATATTATATTACACTATACTACACTATATTATATTACACTATACTACACTATATTATATTACACTATACTATACTACACTATATTATATTACACTATACTACACTATATTATATTACACTATACTATACTACACTATATTATATTACACTATACTACACTATATTATATTACACTATACTACACTATATTATATTACACTATACTATACTACACTATATTATATTACACTATACTATTCTACACTATATTATATTACACTATACTATACTACACTATATTATATTACACTATACTATACTACACTATATTATATTACACTATACTATACTACACTATATTATATTACACTATACTATTCTACACTATATTATATTACACTATACTATACTACACTATATTATATTACACTATACTATATTATATTACACTATACTATACTACACTATATTATATTACACTATACTATACTACACTATATTATATTACACTATACTATACTACACTATATTATATTACACTATACTATATTATATTACACTATACTACACTATATTATATTACACTATACTATACTACACTATATTATATTACACTATACTATTCTACACTATATTATATTACACTATACTATACTACACTATACTATACTACACTATATTATATTACACTATACTATACTATACTATATTATATTACACTATACTATACTACACTATATTATATTACACTATACTATACTACACTATACTATACTACACTATATTATATTACACTATACTATACTATACTATATTATATTACACTATACTATACTACACTATACTATATTATATTACACTATACTATACTACACTATACTATATTATATTACACTATACTATACTACACTATATTATATTACACTATACTATACTACACTATACTATATTATATTACACTATACTATACTACACTATATTATATTACACTATACTATACTACACTATATTATATTACACTATACTATACTACACTATATTATATTACACTATACTATACTATATTATATTACACTATACTATACTACACTATACTATATTATATTACACTATACTATACTACACTATATTATATTACACTATACTATACTACACTATACTATATTATATTACACTATACTATACTACACTATATTATATTACACTATACTATACTACACTATATTATATTACACTATACTACACTATATTATATTACACTATACTACACTATATTATATTACACTATACTATACTACACTATATTATATTACACTATACTATACTACACTATATTACACTATATTACATGACACTGTACTACACTAAACTATAATACTCTATACTCTAATACACCACAGTACCTCACACAGTACTGTAGTGGTGTAGTATACAACACAGTAATGTGTATAGTGAAGTATACAGTAGTACAGTGTACTATACTACACTCCAATATGATATACTATACTACATTAAACTCTACTGTACCACAATGTACTACAGGGTGTCCCAAAAGTCCTCGTACTTAGGGGAAAATAACCTGTCTTCCAAAATGATATATTTATATTATATATATATATATATATATATATATATATATATATATATATATATATATATATATATATATATATATATATAAATACGTTTTTCCAGACAGCCTTTAAGAATGCCTTTGATGACAGGAGAACATATTGAACTCATTCTCTAGCTGTTGCAAGGTTGCGATCGGCATGCCATTACACGCATTACACCAGATGTGTTAAGACGAGTTCGTTACGAGTGGGAGAGACGACGCCGTGCGTGTTTACAAAGAAATAATGCATTCTACTACTCTATACTATACTAAAACATTATATCTACAAAGGGATTAACATGCCTGTACTGTTGCTTATCTCAGAGCCACTCTGTGTGTGTGTGTGTGTGAGAGAGAGAGAGAGAGAGAGAGATATTAATAGCAGGAGCCTATACAATGGGTCATGTATGAGCGATCAGTGTGGAGACGTAACCTAGAAAGACGGTGTATATGGTACAGGCACTGTAAAAGTCCATCCTAGAGGACATGGGTTGCCCTAAATACTTACAGTGCTGTGTGTGTGTGTGTGTGTGTGTGTGTGTGTGTGTGTGTGAGAGAGAGAGAGAGACTCTTGCTTTTACACTCTTCCCTCATGCTCTTGCATTGTTCCCTTCACATGTGCAGAGATTTACTCCACCTGAGAGTCTAGTAAGCCTGAAGAGTGAAGGGCGAACAAGAACAAAGACACTTCTGAAGGAACTGAGCCTGATACTTTAAATGCGCTGACTGATAAGGGACGAGAGAGAGAGAGAGAGAGAGAGAGAGAGAGAGAGAGAGAGAGGAGAAAGTGTTTAACCTCCAGCTTTCAGATAAACGTGTGTGTAAACTGTGTATAACCCTGTCTGGGTAGACATCCCAGTCTGGTGTGTGTGTGCGTGTGTGTGTGTGTGTGTGTGTGTGTGCACTTTTACTAAATAGTTCAGGACTGAGCCCGAGCCTGTGTGTTTCCTGTGTGAACAGAGGACTCCTTCTTCCCTCAGTGCAAAGCATGCTGGGTAATGCTCTCGGATAAGACACACACTCTGTTAGCGGAGGAAGCGGTACTGAATGCTGATTGGTCAGTGCTGCATGCAGGTGTCTATCAAACTGCAGTCAAAGAGTGTGTTTGTTCCAGTGTGTGTGTGTGTGTGTGTGTGTGTGTGTGTGAGGTCGAAACACAATCCGGTGCATTGTTTTTATCATGGAATTGACGTGTTTATCCATGAAACGAAGCCCGCGACCACGCCGGCTCTTTGCGGATCAGACCGAAGACGCCCCGTTAAAAGATTTAGTATTTAAATATTAATGAGTGTGTAACGTTAAAGTGCTACACACAGAGTGAACATTATTAGCTTTAATCATATACGCTTAGCATGTACCCCCCCCCCCCAAAATATATAAACCATTCAGTCTGTAAAAATAAATATATAGTTAAAAGTATAGATTCGAATTCTGTCAATCCAATCAAACCAACCAGCTACAAATCCATCCATCGCTCTTTACCCATCCATCCATCCATCCATCCCTCTTTACCCATCCATCCATCCATCCATCC
Source organism: Ictalurus furcatus (assembly GCF_023375685.1). Classification (NCBI taxonomy): domain Eukaryota; kingdom Metazoa; phylum Chordata; class Actinopteri; order Siluriformes; family Ictaluridae; genus Ictalurus; species Ictalurus furcatus. The sequence goes on from NC_071256.1 coordinate 2,224,599, forward strand.
ATCCCTCTTTACCCATCCATCCATCCATCCATCCATCACTCTTTACCCATCCATCCATCCATCCCTCTTTACCCATCCATCCATCCATCCATCCATCCCTCTTTACCCATCCATCCATCCATCCATCCATCCATCACTCTTTACCCATCCATCCATCCATCGCTCTTTACCCATCCATCCATCCATCCCTCTTTACCCATCCATCCATCCATCCATCCATCCATCACTCTTTACCCATCCATCCATCCATCCCTCTTTACCCATCCATCCATCCATCCATCCCTCTTTACCCATCCATCCATCCATCCATCCCTCTTTACCCATCCATCCATCCATCCCTCTTTACCCATCCATCCATCCATCACTCTTTGCCCATCCATGGATCCATCAATCCATCCATCGCTCTTTACCCATCCGTCCATCCTTCCCTCTTTGTCCATCCATCCATCCGTCCCTCTTTACCCATCCATCCATCCATCACTCTTTACCCATCCATCCATCCATCCATCCCTCTTTACCCATCCATCCATCCATCCATCCATCACTCTTTACCCATCCATCCATCCATCCATCCCTCTTTACAAATCCATCCATCTATCCCTCTTTACCCATCCATCCATCCATCCATCCATCACTCTTTACCCATCCATCCATCCATCCCTCTTTACCCATCCATCCATCCATCCATCCATCACTCTTTACCCATCCATCCATCCATCCCTCTTTACCCATCCATCCATCCATCAATCCATCCATCGCTCTTTACCCATCCGTCCATCCTTCCCTCTTTGTCCATCCATCCATCCGTCCCTCTTTACCCATCCATCCATCCATCCATCCATCGCTCTTTACCCATCCATCCATCCATCCCTCTTTACCCATCCATCCATCCATCCATCCATCCATCACTCTTTACCCATCCATCCATCATCCATCGCTCTTTACCCATCCATCCATCATCCATCGCTCTTTACCCATCCATCCATCACTCTTTACCCATTC